>NC_086446.1:462060837-462335837 GCF_028390025.1 Pseudophryne corroboree
AGCTAGAGGTAGTGTGGGAGGGGTATTGGATATCCATTGTTGTAAGATGGCCTTCCTGCCCACCGCTGAGAGGATCATAATTAGTTTCGTGTCTCGAGAGGGAATGTCGTGTTGGTCACGCACATAGCCGAATAGCGCCCATGAGGCAGTACATCGGAAGCGCAAGCCCAACTCGGCAATTCCGTAGGTGTGTAGTTCTGTCCAAAATTTTTGAATGTGGCGGCAGTGCCAGAAGCAGTGCATAAGATCTGCTATTGGTGAAGAGCATTTTAAACATTTTGCCGAATCGGACAAGCCCATCAAATGGCTCCTCTTTGGTGATATGTAGGCTCTGTGTAATATTTTGTATGCCATTTCTTGATAGAGGCTGGCAGGGATAAGTTTGAGGGAGCTCGCGAAGCTGTCCACTATGTTCTCCGGGGACATGGACGGGATTTGGGTGGACCATGTTTGTATTTGTGCAAGGTCTGTGGTGGGCATGTGTTCCGTGCGTATGCGGGCATATATTGCTGAGATGGAACAGGTCCCTGAGCGCAGAAGTGCGTCCAGGGAGTTAACCAGGTCTGAAGCAGTAAGATGTGAGAGGGTTGATCGTATATAGTGTGATATCTGGTAAAAATAAAAGTGATGGCGGAGGATAATTCCATATTTGGTTGACACCTCCGTGAAAGTGAGTATTTTTTTGTTGGAGTCGAGGAGGTTTCCTATACATGTGATACCTGAAGTGTGCCAATTAGTAAAGGGGATGTGGGCCTGACCATTTTGGAATTGTGTATTCCCGACTAAAGGGAGAAAAAGTGAGTGGGTGTGTTGTAGCTTGAGAGACCTGCGGGAAAGTCTCCACGCTGTAATAGTAGAGGTTAATAGAGGTTTATCTAAGCGAAGGTTAGACATTTCAGATTTATTTGCATGGAGGATGTAGCTGAGGGATAGGGGGGCACAGAATTGGGAGTCAACTAGTGAGTCGGTAAAGGTAGACGTTCCGTGGATCCAGTCCACGGCGAATCGGAGGAGACAAGCATGGTTATACTGTTCTACATTCGGCAGATTCACCCCTCCGTTCTGTATTGTTTGGTTTAACTTAAAAAGACTTATCCTGGGTCGTTTATTGGCCCAGATAAATTTCGAGATCGAGGAATTGAGATGAGATACATCAGCTTTTGAGAGTATGATGGGCAACATCTGCAGCACGTAGAGCAGTCTGGGGAAACTAACCATCTTGACTAGATTGCAGCGTCCCAGTAGATTTAAGGGTAGTGTTTGCCATAACGTGAGTTCCGTCTGGATCTTACTGAGAATGGGGTGGATATTGTCAGTATATAGATGGGTGGGGTCAGCGGGAAGTATGATACCCAGATATGTAATGTGGGTGCTAGCCCATCGGAATGGGAAGGGAGTATCCCAGCCCTTGGTGATCTGGGGAAATATGGCTAATGCTTCCGACTTGTCGAAGTTGATGGTGAAGCCCGCAAAGGAGGAAAAGCGATCGATGGCTTTTTGTAGTGCTATTACCGACTGTCGTGGATTGGAGGTGAGTATAAGGATGTCGTCTGCAAATGCCATAAGTTTAATTTCCCTGTTGCCAATTTTTATACCATGGAAGGTGGGTAAGTTGGTGATATATCGTACGAGGGGTTCTAGGGCGATGTTGAAGAGGAGGGGGGAAAGGGGGCAACCCTGTCTAGTTCCTCTCTCTAGGAGAAAGGGTGGGGAGGGGATATTGTTAACTATCACCTGCGCAGATGGGCTGATGTAGAGAGAGTCAATCAGTCCCCGGAACGTCTCGCCAAATTGCTTGTAGAGTAGAACTCTTGTTAGGTGAGGCCAGGCGATCTTATCGAAAGCTTTTTCTGCGTCCAAGTTGATTAGGATGTTGTCTGTGATATTATTGGCGTGGGAGTGGGTAATGGCTGCTAGCGCCGCTCTGATGCCTCGTACTGATTGTCTGTGCTTAAGAAAGCCCATCTGCGCTGGCGATATAATACGGGAAAGGCATAGCTGTAGTCTATTGGCCATCAGTTTGGTGAGGACTTTAAAGTCTTGATTAAGGAGTGAGATCGGTCTGTAGGACCCAGGTAGGGAGGGGTCCTTGCCTGGTTTTGTTATAACAATAATTGTGGCTTCGTTAAATCTAATGGGGATTTGTTTGGAGGTAAGAATATGATTATAGAGTGATGTGAGGGTGGGGGCGAGTTCGTCTCTTAACATTTTGTAAAATTCCGCTCCGTATCCATCTGGACCGGGGCTTTTATTGTTCGGTAGGGTCTTGATGACCTCCACCACCTCCTCTACTGTTATCGGTTTGTCTAGGGAGTCCCTCTCCTCTTGGGTCAAAATAGGGAGGTCTGCCTCTTTCAAAAATGAGTAGTTGGCAGCAGGATCATCAGGGCCCTTGGTATATAAAGATTGGTAGAAATTTCTAAATTCTGAACAAATGAGGTCAGGGGTGGTGGTCAGTTTGTCCGCATGAATGATCGCGTTGACCCAGTTACGGGATTTGGGTCCTTTAATTAGATTTGCTAATAATTTGCCTGATTTATTACCCCATCTGTGGAGTCTATTCCGCTGGTAGTCGTAGGAGAGCTGAGCCCGTTCCGTGAGGAATGTGTCATATACAAGCTTGGCTGAGAGGTATGCCTCTTTGTGGGCGGGGGTGTCATGTTGTGTGTAACTGCGGTATGTAGAGGTGAGAGTGGAGCTCAGTGCGTGTAGTTGGGAGGAAATTTTTTTCCGTTTGGCGTGAGTATAGGACATGATGTGTCCCCTAAGGACGGCCTTTGCCGCCCCCCAAAAGACTGGTGAGTCCAATTGTTGGTCGCCATTGTCTAAGGTATAGTTATGCCAGGATTGTTTGAGATGAAGCATAAAGTCAGTAGATTGGCGGAGGTAGACTGGAAATCGCCATCTCAAGGCGGTGTGTTGTGGTAAGCCTAGTTGGAGATGGAGAGATATAGGGGCGTGGTCCGAGATAATGATGTTCTCGATAGATGTATAGGTGATTTTGGGTATGAGATTGGTGCTAGTAAAAATGTAGTCAATTCTGGAGTGGGATGAATGGGGGTGAAAATAAAAGGAATAGTCTTTTTGGGTGGGGTGGAGTACTCTCCATGGGTCTAGGAGGTTTAGTTGGGTACAGAAGGAGGAGAGCAAGTGAGTGTGAGGTGTAGAGGTAGTAGCACTTACCCTGGATCTGTCCATGGATGGGTCGACGACCGTGTTAAAATCCCCACCAACTATCAAGTTCTGGCCTCCCCAGGTAATAAGGGTCGATAGCAGATCTGCAAAAAAAAGAATCAGGTGAGGTATTTGGTGCATATACATTAAGGAGAGTGTAGATCGTGTTTTGTATGTTTATATCTACTAATAAAAATCTACCCTCTGGGTCGAGCTGTTTTCTGAGGATTGAATGTTGTAGGTTGGCATGGAGTAGAATTGCCACACCCCTAGATTTCGTGTGATAGGGCGAAGATATGCAACTTCCTATCCATGGGGCACGGAGGGTATGTCTAGGGTCATCCAACCAGTGTGTCTCTTGTAAAAAATACAATCTGGGGAGACATACGTTTCAAATGAGCCAGCACTTTTTTCCGTTTGACCGGGTGATTAAGGCCCTCTACGTTCCAGGATACCATGTGGAGTAATGTGGCCACTGGATCTACGTCTATGGGAGTTTGTGAGTGGGAGTCGGAGGGCATATTATCCCACTCCCACCGGAAAAAATATCATTAGAAAAGTTGAAAGGGTAAGATGGGGTCCCACCCCAACCCAGCGAACGGGGAGGGAGTTTCCCAGTGGGGGGAGGGGGCCCCGACCCAGGCAGGCACAACCAACAAAACATAAAAACAATAACATAAGTAGTTTCCAACTATGGAAACCTAAACAACAGAGAATACACATGAGTGCGGGGTATTCGCACTTCATATATCCTGCATCTGAGACCCGAAGAAAAAAGAAGGTTCGGGCAGTGTTTAGCCATTATCAAAAAGAGTCACATGATGATCAGGTGGAAGGGAGGGCGAAATGTAGCCTAGCCTCGTCTGGATCTTCAAAGAACTTCGGGCGCCCGTCTTCAAAGACTCTGAGGCGCGCTGGGTACAGCAGTGCGAATTTGATCTTTGCCTCAAAGAGGTGTCTGCATATAGGGGCAAAGTCTTTGCGTTTCGCCGCTACCACAGCTGAGAAGTCCTGAAAGATGAGAAGGCGTTCTCCGTTGATCGACAAATCGGCTGTTTTTCGGTATTGGTCTAGAAGTCTCGTTTTATCCGCGTAATTTAAGATCCTCATGATGACCGGACGTGGGCGGCCTGATGGGTTTTTCCGTTCCGGGCCTAATCTGTGTGCTCTTTCGATGATCAGAGGGGATCCCTTGAGGTTCATGGACACCTGTTCTGGGATGGTTAACGAGAGGAGATCTAAGAGCTCGTGGCCTTTTATAGATTCGGGGATACCGATGACTCGTAGGTTATTTCGTTTGCTGCGATTTTCCAGGTCATCGAGCTTGTCCGAGAGATCCGCGACTTCAAGTTGTTTAGCCTGTAAGGAGCGTTGAGCTTCTGTCAAGTCATCCTCTAGGGCCGAGATCCTTTGCTCTGCCTCATCAAGGCGAGTGGAGTGTTGGGTTAATAGAGTTGATGATGATTCGATAGCTTCCTTTATGCCCGCTAGTTTTTCGTCGAGAAGAGGGCCTAGTACCGCCAGTAGGTCTTTGTGCTTCATTTTGGGTTGTTTAGCAGGCGGTTTAGATTTGCGGGAGCTTCTGGAAAGCGAGCGTGTAGTAGAGTGATCAGAGTCCGATGAGTTGATTTCCGGGGTATCCTCTCGGGCTTGTTGGTCAGTCCCTACGGGCATTACGGGTAGAGGTATCAAGAATTTTTCCATACAGGTTCGCCCAGAAGGGGAAGTTAAGGCTAAAAACACTGGGTGTTTAGATAGTAAATGATGTAGCGGGTCTCATGTGCTGGGTGGTTATTTATTGCTGGTCTTCATTTAGTTCATTGCAGGTGCTCATCAAATATGGCATCTAGGTCAATAAAGCAGAGATCAAGGTGAGGGGGGTATGGGTATCCCTTGACAGAGGTTGAGGAGGTCGTCAGAGGTGTGGGTGAGATTTGCGGTGGTCTTGATTTTCGCTATCAGCAGCCGCCGTGAGGTCAGGTATCACTGTTCAGGCGGGTCGCAGGGTCTGTGTGCGCCGTCAGGGAGACGCGGCAGCTGCCGCCACGGGACTTCCCTCGGCGCAGCGGGTTGGTGTCTGCGGCCTCGGTACCTCAGTGGTGAGGTACCAGTGATGGTACTGGGGGTCTCGCCGCGGCCTCCAAGAGTCCAATAGGAAGGCGGAATTTCCGGGTGTCCGGCGTGGTAATGGCCAAAGCGAGGCCCCGGTTTTTGTCTTGTGACCGGGCCGCTATGGGGTCAGGCGCCACCAGCTAGGCGGGTTGTAGGGTCTGTGGATGCTGTCAGGGAGATGCGACAGCCGCCGTCACAGGACTCTCTCCGGCCTAGCGGGTCAGTATTTGTGGCCCCGGTCCCACATTGGTAAGGATGTTAGCAATGGCGCCGGGGGTCTCGTCACGACCCCCAAGAGTCTGGCAGGGAGGCGGGTGTCGGCGGGATCGCCGGGCGTCCGGCGTGGCAGTGGTCAAAATTGAGGCCCCGGCTTTAACTTGACTGGGCCGCAATCTGCGGGAGCGTCCTCGCTGCTCCCCGACTTCCGCGGCCCACTGTCTCAGGTCTTCCTCCGGCGCTGCAGGGTATCGTTTGTGGCCTTGGTCTCTCCGTGATGGGGTGCCAGTGATGGTGCCGTGAGTCCCGCCGCGGACCCCAAGAATCTGGCAGGGAGGTGGGTGTCGGCGGAGTCCCCGGGCTTCCGGCGCGGCAACAGCCGAAATTGAGGACCCGGCTTTTGTTCAGTGACTGGGCCGCAATCCGCGGGAGCGTCCACGCTGCTCCCCGATTCCGCGGCCCGGGTCTGGTGAGAGCGGGGTGTTGAGGGGAGGGTTGGTGAGTAGGGGTGATGGTAGGGAGCGGGTCTAGGCAGTCCTGGAGGGGATTTTTGATGTTTAAAAGCAGGAGCTCTTCCAGGCTGCGACTGCTCTCCTCCTGTGCCAGGCCACGCCCACAATGAGATGTTTAATACCTAATTCTACATACTTGGGTATTCAGTTTAAACCCTAAACATTCTCTTAATACAATCAATTCTGAGACTACAACTAAAAAACAGATATAGAATATTAAATACTAAGACTAAATAAGTATATAATGAACTGGTCCTAATATATTTGGACTAAAACTCGAATCCTAAGAATGTCCTACTTAATAGACCTGTTCCATATAGTTATACTATTGTCAATTAAGCATAAGGTTAGGAAAAAAGGAAGAAAGGGGTATTTTATCTAAAAGACCCTGTACAAACCTATAATATGCATAGGGAACAATGCCCAGTGGGGTCATTGGACCCTGTACAAACCTATAATATACATAGGGAATAATACTCAATGGGGTCATTAGACCTATAGATACTAGACATAATGATTGATTGACTATTAGTAGAGACTAGTTTCATGAACAGTCTGTGAAAATAAACTCCCTACCCCCCCAAAGTTGCCTAATGTCAATGGAGGAGAGGGAGAAGAAGGTATACGGAGAGGGGGAAGAATCTATAGAGAGATAGAGAGACCATACCAAAAATAGATAATATAGTCAGAGAAAGAGGCATTAATATACTTGAGGCACATTAGATGTTATTCAATTCGATATTTTCGTTGAGACCAAATGGTTCTAAGGTCCTCAGGCGAAAAATCCAGAAAGCCTCCCTTCTACACAGTAGGGTGAACCGATCTCCACCTCTATCAGTTATTCTGACTTGTTCCAGAGCCAATATACGGATATTAGCTATGGCGCCATGTTCACAAGAACTTGTATGTCTGGATAGACTATGTAGGGAACATTTCTTTATTATGTTCCTTCTGTGCTCCAGGAATCGCACTTTAAGCTTTCTTGTTGTGCGTCCCACGTACTGGATACCACAACCACATTCAACCAAGTATACAACATAGGTGGAATTACAATTCAAAAACTGTGCTATACCAAATTCTTCACCTGTAGTTTTGGATCTATAGAGCTTGTTTTTAGGATTTACATTTTTACACATTAGACATCTGGATGAAGCACACTTAAAGAATCCCTGTGGTTTTTTTCTCAACCAATCAGAAGGATTGGCCCCTAGACTAGCAGCACTCGTAGTTAGCTCACTAGGAAGGCCTCTTCTTCCATTTTTCTTTTTATCTATGTTAATATTCCTATTTGGGTTAAACATACTAGGTGCTAGTTTTGATTGAAGTGTATCTGATTTCTTATATACTACTCTTATTTGGTCACCAATTTCTGGTTCTAATAAGGGATCAATTTTAAGTAGTGGGGTGTTCTTATGAATAATGCATCTTATTTGCGTAGCGTGTGTGTTATATTGTGTGACAAACACACAATGATCTCTAGAGATACCCAATGCTTCAGAGTTATCTTCCTGTTTAGATTTTTTAACTTTTTTGTCCTCCAATAAGGTGGTTCTGTCTCTGCAGTCCACTTCATGTAGGGCTTTTGACAAAATATGATCAGGGTAGCCTTGTTCTTGAAAGGCCAAGTATAACTTATGAGCTTGTTCTCTATAACTGGTTTCCCTGGAACAATTTCTTTTGAGCCTAAGAAACTGGCTCTTCGGAATATTGTTACGCCATGCTTGGAGGTGGCTACTGCTATACATAAGGAAACTATTAGTATCAACTGTTTTGAAGTGAGTCTCCGTATGTATACAGTCATCTATAGACAGGAGCGCAATATCCAAAAAATTGATAGAGTGAGGGTGAGAAGTGTGGGTGAATTTGAGACCATAATTATTACTATTAAGGTGCGTGACAAATGTGTGAATAGAATTAACATCCCCATCCCAAATGAAGAATAAATCGTCTATATAACGTCCATAGAGGACCAGGTGCGCCCCGAGGTCCGCCCCCTAGATGAGCTCCTGTTCGAGCACACCCATGTAAAGGTTGGCGTAGCTCGGGGCGAACCTGGTCCCCATGGCCGTACCCCGTGACTGTAAATAATATTTGTGCGCAAAAGTGAAATAATTGTGCTCTAATATGAACTTAATGGATGCCACCAAAAAGGTTTGAAGATGTTCAGAGACTGTATCATCCCTATCCAGAATACTAGAAATTACTTCAATCCCCTTATCATGTGGGATGTTCGAGTATAAAGATTCTACATCACATGTAAGGAATTGATAAGTGTTTTTCCAACTAATGTTTTTCAACATATTCAAGAATTGAGTTGTATCCTTAATATAGGATTTAAGTTCTGTCACATAACCCTGAAGGTGAGCATCCACAAAGTTTGACAGATTAGAAGTGATAGACCCTATTCCCGAAATTATGGGGCGCCCAGGGGGTGAGGTGAGGGTTTTGTGGATTTTGGGCAAATGATAATAAACTGGAGTGATGGGATAAAGTGGAAAAAGAATTTGGCGTGTATCATTGGATATTGCTCCCCTGTCAAATGCCTCATCCAGCAGCGCTCCAAGCTCCTTTTGTCCAGTAATCCTACAATACTTTTTCAAAAGGAGCTCACATGTGAGCAGCACTTTTATGTGAATCACTGAGGTGAACCTTACGAGAAGAAGTGCACATCCCAAATACTGGAATAGCCGAAGGAGCCTGGGTGGATACCTTATTCCTTGAGCATCTACAAAGAGTGTCATTGAACATTTGTGTTTGCATTGTTTTTTTTTCATACATTATCTCCTGGACGACGGACTCACATATGAACTTGCCTGTATGAAAAAGAACGGACTTTAGCCCACACGGGTAATTTCTTTGTACTATTTATTATTTGCGCCACCTAGGGATTATCCTAAAAACTTTCTTTAACTTTTGGTGGCATCCAATAAGTTCATATTAGAGCACAATTATTTTACTTTTGCGCACAAATATTATTTACAGTCACGGGGTACGGCCATGGGGACCAGGTTCGCCCCGAGCTACGCCAACCTTTACATGGGTGCGCTCGAACAGGAGCTCATCTGGGGGGCGGACCTTGGGGCGCACCTGGTCCTCTATGGACGTTATATAGACGATTTATTCTTCATTTGGGATGGGGATGTTAATTCTATTCACACATTTGTCACGCACCTTAATAGTAATAATTATGGTCTCAAATTCACCCACACTTCTCACCCTCACTCTATCAATTTTTTGGATATTGCGCTCCTGTCTATAGATGACTGTATACATACGGAGACTCACTTCAAAACAGTTGATACTAATAGTTTCCTTATGTATAGCAGTAGCCACCTCCAAGCATGGCGTAACAATATAAGAGCCAGTTTCTTAGGCTCAAAAGAAATTGTTCCAGGGAAACCAGTTATAGAGAATAAGCTCATAAGTTATACTTGGCCTTTCAAGAACAAGGCTACCCTGATCATATTTTGTCAAAAGCCCTACATGAAGTGGACTGCAGAGACAGAACCACCTTATTGGAGGACAAAAAAGTTAAAAAATCTAAACAGGAAGATAACTCTGAAGCATTGGGTATCTCTAGAGATCATTGTGTGTTTGTCACACAATATAACACACACGCTACGCAAATAAGATGCATTATTCATAAGAACACCCCACTACTTAAAATTGATCCCTTATTAGAACCAGAAATTGGTGACCAAATAAGAGTAGTATATAAGAAATCAGATACACTTCAATCAAAACTAGCACCTAGTATGTTTAACCCAAATAGGAATATTAACATAGATAAAAAGAAAAATGGAAGAAGAGGCCTTCCTAGTGAGCTAACTACGAGTGCTGCTAGTCTAGGGGCCAATCCTTCTGATTGGTTGAGAAAAAAACCACAGGGATTCTTTAAGTGTGCTTCATCCAGATGTCTAATGTGTAAAAATGTAAATCCTAAAAACAAGCTCTATAGATCCAAAACTACAGGTGAAGAATTTGGTATAGCACAGTTTTTGAATTGTAATTCCACCTATGTTGTATACTTGGTTGAATGTGGTTGTGGTATCCAGTACGTGGGACGCACAACAAGAAAGCTTAAAGTGCGATTCCTGGAGCACAGAAGGAACATAATAAAGAAATGTTCCCTACATAGTCTATCCAGACATACAAGTTCTTGTGAACATGGCGCCATAGCTAATATCCGTATATTGGCTCTGGAACAAGTCAGAATAACTGATAGAGGTGGAGATCGGTTCACCCTACTGTGTAGAAGGGAGGCTTTCTGGATTTTTCGCCTGAGGACCTTAGAACCATTTGGTCTCAATAAAAATATCAAATTGAATAACATCTAATGTGCCTCAAGTATATTAATGCCTCTTTCTCTGACTATATTGTCTATTTTTGGTATGGTCTCTCTATCTCTCTATAGATTCTTCCCCCTCTCCGTATACCTTCTTCTCCCTCTCCTCCATTGACACTAGGCGACTTTGGGGGAGTAGGGAGTTTATTTTCACAGACTGTTCATGAAACTAGTCTCTACTAATAGTCAATCAATCATTATGTCTAGTATCTATAGGTCTAATGACCCCATTGAGTATTATTCCCTATGTATATTATAGGTTTGTACAGGATCCAATGACCCCATTGAGCATTGTTCCCTATGTATATTATAGGTTTGTACAGGGTCTTTAAGATAAAATACCCCTTTCTTCCTAACCTTATGCTTAATTGACAATAGTATAACTATATGGAACAGGTCTATTAAGTAGGACATTCTTAGGATTCGAGTTTTAGTCCAACTATATTAGGACCAGCTCATTATATACTTATTTAGTATTAGTATTTAATATTCTATATGTTTTTTAGTTGTAGTCTCAGAATTGATTGTATTAAGAGAATGTTTAGGGTTTAAACTGAATACCCAAGTATGTAGAATTAGGTATTAAACATCTCATTGTGGTCTTAAAGGCATATACTAAATACTTATATATGGGTATGTTAGATTGCCTTTCTTTTAATATATATTATTGAATTAAAAAATTGATATGAATATTGACTAGAAGATTCTATATTAGGAAATAATTTATGTTGTTTCATTGCTGGTTTCTTATTGCATTGTGATTACAGTGCATAAAAAGGGTTAAAAGTAATCCGTTTTTCTGGTAACCAATAAGGAGTTACAAGCTGGTATAAGTAGAGACTGCAAACACCCCCAGCCATACCTCTGATGAAACCGCCCACTCTAGAGGCGGAGAAACGCGTCAGGTGACCTATCTATGACTGTGGAACGCAGGTGGAACACAGCCCAAAGCTCCGAACCCGGTAGCCGCGGAACTACAGCGTCTCCTGCCATCCTGGACTTGCTGTTTGGACTTTCTGTCCCTGTCCTCTCCCTGGCATAGCGACGGTTGTCTGCACACAACATCACCAACGAACAGCAGGACTCTCCTAGGGGAACCGCCGCTGAGCGGTCTGCCATTAAGCCAGCCAGTGGATCAAGCAAGTTATGGACATCAGACAGACGTGAATTTCGTCCGTCTGTCATCTTTACAAGCTTATACCATCGAACACTCATTCCATCAGCCTTGTATTGGTGAAGTATAAACAGGCTCTATCAAGCACTAACCAGCTTTTTCTAACTTGCAATTGAGCTCAATATGCTTTAACCCATTATAGCTACTAACAGCCAGCTTATGCATGTAAAAAATATAACATTTAATAGGCTTTGTGTTTAATTGCCAGCAAGTCCAGAGATTTAGGAGACAGTCCTTTATTTTATTTATGCAACTTTTATGTTTATTTTAAATGTTTAGATGTAATATACAGGCTCTCATTCTTACAGTGTCTATTCTTAGAAAAAATGTTTTACCAATAAATTTATATATTTACAAAACCAGCAGCTGTTGCACGATTATCCCTTGTGAGCGCCCACAACATTCTCTTTTTTTTTTCAAAAAGGGTATTCAGTTCATGAGAGGGAGTAAACGTTACCTCAGGTTTCTTTCCCTTATACATACCGAGCCTAGTTTCAGGAACAGCAGGGTCCTCGGAGATATGCAACACGGTTTTTATTGTCACAATCATGTACTGAATGCTCTTTGCCAATTTTGGGTCTAATCTGGTATCACTATAGTCAACACTGGAGTCAGTGTCCATGTCGGTATCTGTGTCTGCTAACTGAGCAAACGAACGTTTATGTGACCCCGAGGGGGTCTGGACCTGTGATAAAACATCCTCCACAGATTTTTTCCATACCTGGTTCTGAGACTCAGATTTATCTAATCTCTTATTAATAAGAGCCACATTAGCATTTAAAGCATTCAACACATTTACCCAGTCAGGAGTCGGCGGTGCCGACAGGGTCACTCCCACAGCCGTTTCTGCCCCCAACAGTCTCCTCCTGGGAAGAGCACTCCGCCTCAGACATGCCGACACACCTGTACCGACACCCACAGACACACTGGGCCAAAAGGGGGACAGACCCACAGTAAAGCCTGTCAGAGAAACACAGAGGGAGTTTGCCAGCTCACAACCCAGCACCTGTCTCGGTTCTGAAACCTTAATATATAATGCCTCAGACCCTGCAGCGCTTTATAATCACTTAATTTAGCACCAAATTTGCTGTCCCCCCCCCCCCCCTGTTACTTGTATATAGCAGTGGTGAGGAAGGACCAGCGTCTCTGCTCTGGAGAGAAAATGGCGCTGATGAGAGCTGTGAGGGCTAAGCCCCGCCCCCTTCATGGCGCGCTTCAGCCCGCTCTTTTTTAAAACTAATAATGCCGGCGGGGGTAAGAATTTAGTGGCAAGGCACTTCAATTTCACTCTGCCAGCCTGAAAGGAGGTTTTTAATGCTGCACAGGGCGCCCCCGCCCCCCCTGTAGTGCCGCTGTGTATGGGAGCATGGCGCGCAGCGCGATCGCTGTGCGGTACCTCAGAAGCCGTCACTGAAGTCTTCTATCTTCTTCTACCCACCTGTCTTCTGACTTCTGGCTCTGCAAGGGGGGTGACGGCGGGCTCTGGGAGTGAACCCCTAGGCGTACCTAGTGTTCCAAACCCTCAGGAGCTAATGGTGTCCTGTAGCCAAGAAGAAGAACCTTTAAACTCCCTAGAAGTAGGTCTGACTTCTCTCCCCTAAGTCCCACGATGCAGGGAGACTGTTGCCAGCAGTGCTCCCTGAACATAAAAAACCTAACATAAAGTCTTTTCCGAGAAACTCAGTAGAGCTCCTCAGTTGTGCATCCAGTCTGCCTGGGCACAGATTCTAAACTGGAGTCTGGAGGAGGGGCATAGAGGGAGGAGCCAGTTCACACCCCTTTCAAAATCTTAAAGTGCCCATGTCTCCTGCAGATCCCGTCTATACCCCATGGTTCTTGGGGACACCAGGAAGTCCCCCTCCGTCAGTCCTGAGATAACTGCTCTCATAGATTCCATCTTGAATTTGAAGTCCCTGAGATAAGGGTTCAAAGATTTCAAGTTCAGAATTGGCCTTACCGAACCATACGGCTTCGGTACCACAAAAAGGTTTGAATAGTGTCAAAGTCGAAAAATATCATGCTTCACATTGCCATATACTAACCCCATGCACATGCCCGCTGCGCGTGCACTCAGTCCGCCGTACGTGCACACATCCGCAAGTTGCGTAATATCGCTCCAGCGATATTGCGCATAATGTGGGTATTTACGGCGGAGTTTGTGAGCCTGTAGCTGGCGACTCGTTTCTAGCATAGTTAACCCATATAGCGTGTTTTGTAGATAGTATTCCCCTTAATAATATCTGCAAGTATGTTTAGTGTAAATGGTTCAGGGACTTGGGAATTCCTCTTTGCATGATACGAAGGGTCTGACAAAGGTTGAACAGTCGTGTCTAGTACCTAACTGAAGAGTATTTTATTAGAAACAATCCGGTGTTGGTTAGGAAGAGATTAATCGCTCCTGCGTATAGTTATGTCTATGAGTAGTTTATGGACATTTACTGTATTTGCAGTTCATTATCCATGCGGCGGGAATCCTGAGGATACCTCCCATCTGAGCAGTTTGAAATAGTCACAGCCCACCTGTTCGAATCCACCTATGACCGTTTGTTATAATGCAGAGGGACATTCCTGTGTCCAATGAACAATGAGATTATAGGACCATTGTATTGTACAGTATACTGTGTATATAAAGACCCCCATAGCCAGACCAGCTCACTTCTCTCCACAAAGGTTTTCCCAGTGATGACTGAGAGCTGGTTTCCAGATAGCGCCTGCGAGTCATTCCCACGTGTGTAAGTTTCTCTGTGGCCATTTCGTTACTCTGTGTGTATGCGATTGTTCTCATTTTGTTATCCTATAAGTATTTGCCATTTATTCTCTTTGTGTTTATTCTATTTGTAATCGTTCGCTAGTGTTTATATTTCTGTTTAGTTATTGTGTTTAGGTATTAATGTCAGGTCTGTAGTGTATAAGCTGTAAACTGTTTTTCTTTTCCCTTTTACTTACTAATATCGTCTATAAAGGTGTTGGAACCTTAGCAAGTAGTGTGTGTTTTACTAGTTATTACTAAGGGTTTCTGAGCATCTCAATCGCTCAAACAGCTGGCTTAAATACAAAGGTTTATCAGTGTTATATCATTACAGTACCTCAATGCTAAGGTTTACAGTGTAAGCATATTCAGTTTAAAGGTTTAAAAAGGTTATTGTCTGTGTGTGCGCTCGCTGTGTGTATTTCGTACACCCAGCGTAGCGTGTGTACGTAACTTGCGTACCACGTGCGAGGTCTTTGTACGCAAATAGCGTACAAAGTGCGTAGCACGTGCACGTGGTTTAGCGGCCATTACGGCTACACGGTATTAGTAAATAGCTTATGTTAAAAGGTAAATATTTGACTTTATCAATTGGGGGCTAGTCCGGTCCACCTCATATCTGCAGTCAGGCGAAAACACGCAGACTTTATCGATCAGCAAAGGGCGGATAGGTAGTATCCTGCAGTGCTGATCGGATGTGCGTCTGCGTCTGATTCTCTTGGTTTGTAGGGATGCTGGTAGAATCCGAGGAAGGTAAGAGCATACAGCTATTGTTTTAAATCTGTTTTCTTTCTCTCTCTATCTCTCTCTCTGTTTGGCGCCAATTGCGCACACAATACACGCACACACACCTGTATTTTTATTTTGTGTATTTTCGCATAGTCACTCTCTTGTTGCCATAAGAATTGATTGTTAGACACATGCTGAGGAAATTTGGTGCTATTCAGTTAATATTATAAGGAATAATATTTTAAGGGAGTAATTATAAAAAGCACGCACGCAGCATAGCAGATACTGTGTGGTGCTCGGTAAGCGATTCCAGTTGAACATCGTTTACATTTATAGAAGAGTGTTATTTGCGTTACTGTGAGCGTATCTGGACTTTGTGCATACGTGTCTCGGGCAACGTGCGAGATTACGTACATGACGCAAAGGCGTACACACGTAGCGTATATTACGCAACCTGCGTACAGGTACGCCCACTAAACTCAAATCACACGGTAGCATTGTTTTAGTGTGGGCGGTATAGTAGCCATGCGATAATAGCACAAGTTTGTTCAGTGTCCAAAAGTTTTAGTTTAAAGAGAACCTTTTTCTATTGCAAAACCCGGGGATTGAACTACTGCCTGAATTAAAGTAATTTCTGTACAGAAAAAAATCAGTGTGCATATGAGTGAATAGGAGTGAGTGTGCAAATAAAGGTATTCTTTTGTGAACCCAGAAATCGGGATCCCGTCGGAGACCACATCAGGTGAGTGGACACTTGGTGGCGTGGGACTGGCTTGCCCACGTTAACATTATATAAGGTAAAGGAGCAAGTAGTAAGGTTAGAAAGCGCAGCCCGGGGGGTTGGCGTATTACCCATATTCCGGTCAGTAATAAAGCTCCGGCTGAAGGTTTCGCAGCCTAAACAACCAATTCCATTGGTCGCACGGCGAATAAATAAGTTATTTATACGAAGTGCGACTGGACCGCACGCTACTGTGTACATTAGTTAGTTCACCTTGATACCCACTAAAATTTGCTGTGGGATCATAGACGCTATTTGTACATTTTAACGTGATTTGTGTAGGTTTTTGTTATTTTAAGGGAGTTTCGCTGTTCACTCAGGAAATCTCCAACAACCAATACTTACTGGGGAGGGTAGCATACTCCCACAAGCCCCAGTAAATAGCGGTTCACAGGGGCCCTGGGTTGAGTACAGCAGCGCTACTGCGTGTATTGGTCAACGTGGGCGTGAGTGAGTGAAGGCACTCGTTGAACTTTCACCGTCGCCTTACCTCTGGGAACTTGGTTTGTTTTGTAAGAATTTGCTGAGACAGCAATATCTGCAAACGATGGGGGCCAGTTGCTCAAGTAAGGGACGACCAACAAGGGTTCTCGTTGGTGTTTGTTGGCCCAAAGGGTCAGCACGGTATATAATGTGTGAGAAATACGGATCACACACACAGGTATTATGCAAAGAATGGGAACGTATGACTGTGAATGATGGAGAACAGTTCCCCAGGGTGGGCAGTTTGAATTCTGAGGTATTGCAAAATCTAAGAAAAAGGATATGTTTAATAAAATCTGCAAAAGAGAGGATTAGACATTATGATTGTTTACATTTATGGCAACAGGAAAGTGAGATACAAAGGGAATTAACTTACACAGGTTGTTCTCACTCTAATAGGAAACATATGGCAACTGGAGAACAAATGGCTGCAGAGAATGACATACTGGGATATGATGATAATTGTGCACTTAGTAACTGTATTATTAATGATAAGAGTAAATGTGATAAATGTAATAACTGTAAGAATGATAGAAGGAAAACTGATAAATATACACATTCTAACCCGTGCAAGTCGCACCCCATGTTAAACTTCCCTCAGGATTACAAGCAAGAAAGTGAGCCCAGCACGATGTCGGCACCTCTTCCAGCAGCCATCATACGAGACACCCAGGTGGGCACGGCCCAATCGGTAAAGGCAGTAGTCAAGCCCCCTAACGGAGGGTCAGGTGAGGTCGTGTCCACAGGTAAGTATGGTATTGTATATCATGCACAGACAACTGCACCTCACATTGTAGAGTCAACACAAGATGGTGTAATTGAACTAAATCCTGTCAGGGTGATCGCAGTCCCCAATAGGAGGACTGACGCTCAGGGAATCACTCCCGTCAGAGACATTGCTATGCATTGTCCCTGGTCCCGGATGGAATTGAGAACAATTATGTCTGAATTTCCTGATCCCATGTCAGAGGTTTATTAAAGAACTGGGTAACTCCTCAGAACCCACTAACAAGGATTGGCAGACCATACTGCGGGCATGTTTGCCCTCCACTATTGACCCTTTGAAATTCATTTCTGATTGTAGGTTAAACAAAGTGAGACCTCTCACTGAAGCATACAATCAGGAAAATATTAAACAGATCAACATTCAATTAGGAGTATATTTCCCAGCTGGTGTTAAGTGGAACAAAATCTTCTCCATAAGACAAAAAGAAGGTGAAACTGCTCCTAATTATTTCAATCGAGTACTGCAAGTAATGGCTAGATACACTGGGATCGCGGACATTAAGGAAAATGTACATCATAGAGAAGTAGTGGTTTATGTATTAATGGAAGGTTTAACAAAAGTGTTGAGAACAAGGGTACAGACCACTCAACCTAACTGGAGAAATATCTCGGTGGCTGCATTAAGAAAGTCCGCTGTTGGGCACGATCGAAATATCAGCAAGCACAGGGAGTCACAGGGGGGTAAGAAGCCCCAGACCCCTGTGGGTAAGTCGAATGTGTTAAGATGTTATAGTTGCCAGAAGGAAGGTCATTTTGCACGAAATTGTAGGTTTTGAAGACACACACAAGGTAGATAAACCCCCTAGACAAGAACACGAGCAAAGTTATGACACTCGAAAGTGTAATCAGGGATCACATATGAAGAATTTTGGGCCGCACCTGTAATTTGCAGCCAGTAAAGTTGATCATTAGCCTTGATAGTAAGCCTGAGGTTACAGTCAATGTAATTGGGAGGTCAGTTCCTTGTAGACACAGGGACAACCGGGTAAACGTTTGTAATTTATCTTTAAATGTTTTCTTCTCATCTGTAACTTTCACCAGCAGACCTCAAACGTCACATGACTACTTGGTCTTTTCAGAGGTCTACCTAACCCCAGTATGTCTTACCAGTATCATTGTGTTTGGCCAGACGCAAAGGGTGGAGAGGGGAAATACTGGTGGGGGGGGAGACTATGCGGAGATACTGGTGGACATGTTGATGCGACAGCCTGCTGATGAAAATCTGATGTTTTTTTCTCTTTTCAAATTGTTCTCTCTCTCTTTTTGTTCTTTCATGTTTTACAGATGGTATGTCACACATCAGTTAGACAAATGGTAATGCAAGATTTTATGCTCCTTACAGAAGGATCGCTGATTTGGAAAGAATATTGTATCACCGGAGTGTTCGTTTTGGGAAGACTGAGAGACAGCACCTTTGAGATGACATCTGAGCAAGAAGAACAACAAGACTAGAGGACAAATCATCGTAACAAGTTTTTTCCCCTTCAATTATTATCTGTACCCCCATTACAACTTTCTCTTTCTCCTCCTGTAAGATGGACTCGCCCCAAGAGGCTGCAGTCCGTGTTTTCCTGTTGACCCTGTTGTTGACCAGAGCAGTCTGTTTCGGTGAGAGTACCAGAGAGGCCAAAGAGGGATCTGGAATGGATCTGATGATCAGGATGGAGGCGTAGAATTCCAAGAGCAACACAATCACCGAGAAAAGGCGAGTATCAGAAAACGATCTGGTAGCCATGTTATTAATAGATATTGTGAAGGATTGTTAGCTGAAGAGAATTGTATCTGTAGGAACTGTGACAACATAGTTGAGGACGGTTGCATCAAGGAATGTCAGTCCCGTTTTAATATCAACATGGACCGTCATCCATTGAGTGACTATCACTCATTGGTTGGTAAAGTGTTAAACCAGACAGACTGTTGGGTGTGCTCACAAGTACCTCAAGGTCATAGAAAGTCAGGACTAGTGCCATATCCTTTAACGGTAGATGAGGTACTTGAGTTAAAGGGTGGGAGACCGGTGGACAAGAGATTTAATATCTCTAGTCCTCCTAGTTTAAAGCTCCACCAATACCATGTAGATAGGTCCCTAATATGTTTTAACATTTCCAATCCCCGAAAGCCGGAAAATTGGGAAGTGTCATGTAACAACAAAACCATGACATTCTCACACAGAGCCGACAAAATGCCCCTAGACTCAGAACTTTTACGCCAAATAGCCGACAGTGGAAGATATTTCCAATATAGGTACACCCTAGGAAGTAGGCCCATGCGAGTTGGAGAAGTATCACCAGGATACTGTGCACGTCATACAGCCTGATACGTGTACTAGACAAATGAGAGAGTTAGGGATAGGACCGTTTTCATGGAAGGTTTGTAATATGGTTATGTCATTTTCTATCCCATATGTTCTCCCCGATGATTCATATTTCATATGTGGGAGGAAGGCGTATAAGTGGCTTGCCCCAAACTCAGAGGGATTGTGTTACGTTGGAAAAGTACTGCCTGAAGTAATGACCATTGCCCATAACAAAATGAAAGACATTCACCGCAGTGCCCAAGCTCCTTACACTCACACTCATTACGAACACATCGTTAAAAGACACCTTGTAGATAGGACAGAGCATGCGGCCTCTGATTTGATTCATGAATCCACCGGGATTCAATTCCTACTCGCGTTAGATATCACCCATACCGCCAGAGGAGTTATAAATTATAGGTATATATCTGCGCTAGCGAACCTGTTAGACAATATCACCGAGATGTATGATGACACCTTCAGGTATACTGGGAGAGAGCTGCAAGCCTACAAAACAGAGCTGGTCCAGCATAGAATGGTTCTCAATTACCTCACAGCGGTAACAGGCGGGTATTGTGTCACCCTAGCAACTCAGTATGGCGTGAAATGTTGTACATATATCACTAACAGCACTGAGGACCCAACCGAGGTTATAGATCGAAAAATGGATGATATATTGCAATTAAAGTGGGAGTTTCGAAGAAGGCACAATCTTACACTCGCTGCTGTGGGTAATGAATTGACTGGCTGGGTGTCATGGTTGAACCCACAAAATTGGTTTTCAGGTTTAGAAGAATGGGCTCAGAGCGTCATCATGGACGTAGGGAAATTCCTCTTGTGTATCCTGGGAGTTATCATATTGATTGGTCTGGTATTCAGATGTGTTCGGAGTCTAATGAATTGCAAGCGTAGTACCAAGGTGATGAGTCTGAGGAGTGAGGGCATTGTAACAACAACTAATTTAATTTATGACCCGTCAATCGAGACAATGTTGTGATAAAATGTGATTCCACGGTCCGTTTCTTTCACCCGTTTCTCCTTTGATTTTCTCCGAGGTACCAAGAGATCCACCTGGAAGAAGAATGTGATGACCATTTATACAAGACCACTGATGAACTGTGTCACAGACACCTAATGAGCTTTTTAGAGACTGTAATTCTTTTTATGGACACTTGAAGAAGCTTTTGTTTGCCAATAAACCTTAAAGCTACAGTAAAGATACGACAATCCGGACAAGACGTCAGACAAGATATCAACAAGACCACAATCGGCGACTGCATACTAAATCTCACATAGTTATATGATTGCATTTATAACGCTTGTTTCTTATCTTCATCTCTACAACCTCCAGGTAGTACCCCACATAGTCGACAGGTGATTTTCACATATTAGCATCCACATACTCTCCCCCTTCATGTATCATCAACTAATGTGCACCCCATTTGTTGTAACCAAAAGCCGGAGAGAGCTCGGTAAAGTTTGACAGCCCATCCACAGACCCTTGATACG
Source organism: Pseudophryne corroboree (assembly GCF_028390025.1). Lineage (NCBI taxonomy): Eukaryota > Metazoa > Chordata > Amphibia > Anura > Myobatrachidae > Pseudophryne > Pseudophryne corroboree. The sequence continues at coordinate 462,081,704 of NC_086446.1, forward strand.
GGATAAGAAGGATTCAATGTATACTTCGCAATACCTCGAAGCTTGATTTAGAACACGTACGGCACAATGATACATGACCCCTCAGACATGGATTTCATACACACATACTTTCATTATCTCATTAGGTCATATCTTTCCCACCTTCTCCTCTCCTCCCTCTACCCAATCATAAAAAGGTATTCCATGATGACATATATTTTTGTTTGAATTGTTTAGAAAGTGGCAGTTATTGGTGACTGCCAAAGGGTGGACTGTCAAAGTCGAAAAATATCATGCTTCACATTGCCATATACTAACCCCATGCACATGCCCGCTGCGCGTGCACTCAGTCCGCCGTACGTGCACACATCCGCAAGTTGCGTAATATCGCTCCAGCGATATTGCGCATAATGTGGGTATTTACGGCGGAGTTTGTGAGCCTGTAGCTGGCGACTCGTTTATAGCATAGTTAACCCATATAGCGTGTTTTGTAGATAGTATTCCCCTTAATAATATCTGCAAGTATGTTTAGTGTAAATGGTTCAGGGACTTGGGAATTCCTCTTTGCATGATACGAAGGGTCTGACAAAGGTTGAACAGTGGTGTCTAGTACCTAACTGAAGAGTATTTTATTAGAAACAATCCGGTGTTGGTTAGGAAGAGATTAATCGCTCCTGCGTATAGTTATGTCTATGAGTAGTTTATGGACATTTACTGTATTTGCAGTTCATTATCCATGCGGCGGGAATCCTGAGGATACCTCCCATCTGAGCAGTTTGAAATAGTCACAGCCCACCTGTTCGAATCCACCTATGACCTTTTGTTATAATGCAGAGGGACATTCCTGTGTCCAATGAACAATGAGATTATAGGACCATTGTATTGTACAGTATACTGTGTATATAAAGACCCCCATAGCCAGACCAGCTCACTTCTCTCCACAAAGGTTTTCCCAGTGATGACTGAGAGCTGGTTTCCAGATAGCGCCTGCGAGTCATTCCCACGTGTGTAAGTTTCTCTGTGGCCATTTCGTTACTCTGTGTGTATGCGATTGTTCTCATTTTGTTATCCTATAAGTATTTGCCATTTATTCTCTTTGTGTTTATTCTATTTGTGATCGTTCGCTAGTGTTTATATTTCTGTTTAGTTATTGTGTTTAGGTATTAATGTCAGGTCTGTAGTGTATAAGCTGTAAACTGTTTTTCTTTTCCCCTTTACTTACTAATATCGTCTATAAAGGTGTTGGAACCTTAACAAGTAGTGTGTGTTTTACTAGTTATTACTAAGGGTTTCTGAGCATCTCAATCGCTCAAACAGCTGGCTTAAATACAAAGGTTTATCAGTGTTATATCATTACAGTACCTCAATGCTAAGGTTTACAGTGTAAGCATATTCAGTTTAAAGGTTTAAAAAGGTTATTGTCTGTGTGTGCGCTCGCTGTGTGTATTCCGTACACCCAGCGTAGCGTGTGTACGTAACTTGCGTACCACGTGCGAGGTCTTTGTACGCAAATAGCATACAAAGTGCGTAGCACGTGCACGTGGTTTAGCGGCCATTACGGCTACATGGTATTAGTAAATAGCTTATGTTAAAAGGTAAATATTGACTTTATCAATAGTAACCTTTGTTCAACTGATTAGGTGGAACTGGCACAATGACCTCGGACACTATCAATTTTCGGATAGCGTCCAGTAGAATAGCTCTGTCTGTCGGCAAGCCTGATTTGAAGAAACAGTGAGGTGGGAGAGTTTGAAACTCTAGCCTGTACCCCCGGGACACAATATCCTGTATCCAGGGGTCCAGGTCAGACGACACCCAGACATAGCTGAAATGCCGGAGTCTTGATCCCACCTGACCTACCTCCAGGCTGTGCAATCCACCATCATGCTGAGGACTTTGAGGTACCAGAAGCAGGCTTCTGTTCCTGGGAACCTGCAGGAGCAGGCTTTTAGGATTTGGAACGACCACCTCTAAAGAAGGTGTGAGAGGGCTTGTTCTTTCTAGGCCTAGCAGGACGAAAGGACTGTGATGTGTTGGGAGTAAAAGGCTTCTTCGTAGCCGATGCAGCTGAGGGGAGAAAAGGAGACTTACCCGCTGTAGCCGTGGCAATCCACGCATCCAGCACCTCCCCAAACAGAGCCTGACCTGGATAGGGTAGGCTCTCCACACTTTTCCTGGATTCCGCGTCCGCAGACCATTGGCGCAGCCAGAGACCCCTGCGAGCCGAGACGGACACGGAGGAGATCCCTGCAGCCATGGAACCCAGATCCTTCACGGATTCTACCAGGAACCCTGCAGAATCCTGTATGTTACGTAAAAATAAATCAACGTCACCTTTATCCATCGTAATCAAGTCCTCATGCAGAGTAATTGACCACTTTGCTATAGCTTTAGAAATCCATGCACATGCAATAGTAGGCCGCAGTATAGCCCCTGTAGCCGTGTATATGGATTTGAACGTAGCATCCACTTTGCAATCTGCCGGGTCTTTCAACGCGGTAGATCCCGGGACTGGTAAGACAACCTGTTTTGACAGCCTGGAGACAGAGGCGTCAACTATAGGCGGGGACTCCCATTTTTTTCTATCGTCGTCCGGGAAAGGAAAAGCAACCAGAACTCTTTTAGGGATCTGGAATTTTTTCTCCGGATTTTCCCAGGCTTTTTCAAATATAGCATTTAATTCCTTAGACGCCGGGAAGGTGAGAGGGGCCTTCTTACTGTCTGTGAAAAAGGACTCCTCAACCTGCTCAGGAGGAGTGTCAGAAATATGTAACACATCCCGCATGGCCTCAATCATCAACTGCACCCCCTTAGCAATGATGTCGTCCCCCTCAACACATCTCCATCACCGTCTGCTGTGTCAGAATCGATATCTGTGTCATCCTGCATAATTTGGGCAAGAGCACGTTTGTGAGAATGTACCGCAGGGGGCCCCGAGGGAGCAGTATCGGACCATACTGCCATAGAGGATTGCAATACCTGAGTTGCATGCTCAGTCATTGCAACCCTTTCAGAAAGCTGAGAAATAGCCCCCCAACAGTGCAATCCTGATTACATGGGATGGGATATTCCTGAGAAGAGAAATCCTCTTCAGCATATGAGATAGAGTCTCTAGACAGGTTTGCTTGTACACCCCACATACACACAGGGTACAGGGCAGACAGAGTTTCCCCCCCAAGAATGGCAGAGAGACACAGAGATTGGAGCCAACCCACACACAGCGCTATATAGGTATAGGGAGACCCTTAACCAGCGTTGACTGTGTCCCTTAATAGGTGACACGGTCTCTACACAGCCTTCCCTACCTTCTACAACCCCCTGGTACCGTACAGATAGCTGGAGGTGCTCTGGAGGGACTGCTCTTCCACTGGCAGCGTGTCTGTAGGCAGGAAAATGTCGCTGAACGCTGCCGAGTCCGCTCTGAGGAGAAACTCGGCCCCCTTAATGGCGCTGTCTTCCCGCTCTCCAAGATTATACTGGCCTGAGGATTTTGTGCTGGCTGAGATCCGCGGACCCCGACAGGCTTACAGGTCAGTGTAGGGTTAAGGCGCCGGCTCAGGGCGCCCCTCACAGCACCGCACCAAGTACCGCTGAGCCCCTGGAGCGCAGTTAGTACTGCGCTCCTACCCTGTAGCCATCTTCACATCGGCTCCCTGCTTGTTAGGGAGCCGATGACTCACTCGCCACACTTTAGCTCTGTAAGGGGGTGGCGGCATGCTGCTGGGGTGAGAGTTTCTCTGCGGCGGGGAGCGATCCATCCCCTCTGGAGCTCAGTGTCCAGTCAGCGGAGACAGTGGCTCAGACTCAGGCGGACACTGCTCCCCCCCCTCAGTCACTCGATGCAGGGAGGCTGTTGCCAGCAGCCTCCCTGTAAAATAAAAAACTCTAAAATAAACTTTACTAAAGAAGATCTGTAGAGCTCCCCTAGCTGTGACCGGCTCCTCCGGGCACATTTTCTAAACTGAGTCTGGTAGGAGGGGCATAGAGGTAGGAGCCAGCCCACACACTCAAACTCTTAAAGTGCCAATGGCTCCTGGTGGACCCGTCTATACCCCATGGTGCTAATATGGACCCCAGCATCCTCTAGGACATAAGAGAAAATAAGAATTTACTTACCGATAATTCTATTTCTCGTAGTCCGTAGTGGATGCTGGGGACTCCGTAAGGACCATGGGGAATAGCGGCTCCGCAGGAGACTGGGCACATCTAAAGAAAGCTTTAGGATCACCTGGTGTGCACTGGCTCCTCCCCCTATGACCCTCCTCCAAGCCTCAGTTAGGATACTGTGCCCGGACGAGCGTACACAATAAGGAAGGATTTTGAATCCCGGGTAAGACTCATACCAGCCACACCAATCACACTGTACAACTTGTGATCTGAACCCAGTTAACAGCATGATAATAGAGGAGCCTCTAGAAAAGATGGCTCACTACAACAATAACCCGAATTTTTTGGTAACAATAATTATGTACCAGTATTGCAGACAATCCGCACTTGGGATGGGCGCCCAGCATCCACTACGGACTACGAGAAATAGAATTATCGGTAAGTAAATTCTTATTTTCTCTGACGTCCTAGTGGATGCTGGGGACTCCGTAAGGACCATGGGGATTATACCAAAGCTCCCAAACGGGCGGGAGAGTGCGGATGACTCTGCAGCACCGAATGAGAGAACTCCAGGTCCTCTTTAGCCAGGGTATCAAATTTGTAGAATTTTACAAACGTATTTGCTCCTGACCAAGTAACTGCTCGGCAAAGTTGTAAAGCCGAGACCCCTCGGGCAGCTGCCCAAGATGAGCCCACCTTCCTTGTGGAGTGGGCATTTTAAGATTTTTGGCTGTGGCAGGCCTGCCACAGAATGTGCAAGCTGAATTGTACTACAAATCCAACGAGCAATCGTCTGCTTAGAAGCAGGAGCACCCAGTTTGTTGGGTGCATACAGGATAAACAGCGAGTCAGATTTTCTGACTCCAGCCGTCCTGGAAACATGTATTTTCAGGGTCCTGACCACGTCAAGCAACTTGGAATCCTCCAAGTCCTTAGTAGCCACAGGCACCACAATAGGTTGGTTCATGTGAAATGCAGAAACCACCTTAGGTAGAAAATTTGAGGACGAGTCCTCAATTCTGCCCTTTCAGAATGAAATATTAAGTAAGGGCTTTTATATGATAAAGCCGCCAATTCTGACACACGCCTGGCTGAAACCAGGGCTAACTCGTCACTTCCATGTGAGATATTTTAAGTATACAGTGGTGAGTGGTTCAAACCAATGTGACTTTAGGAAACTCAACACAACATTGAGATCCCCAAGGTGCCACTGGAGGCACAAAAGGAGACTGTATATGCAGCACCCCTTTTACAAATGTCTGAACTTCAGGCACTGAAGCCAGTTCTTTTTGGAAGAAAATCGACAGGGCCGAAATTTGAACCTTAATGGACCCTAATTTTAGGCCCATAGACAGTCCTGTTTGCAGGAAATGGAGGAAACGACCCAGTTGAAATTCCTCTGTAGGGGCCTTCTTGGCCTCACCCCACGCAACATATTTTCGCCAAATGCGGTGATAATGTTTTGCGGTTACGTCTTTCCTGGCCTTGACCAGGGTAGGGATCTTCAGGATCCGGCATTCAACCGCCATGCCGTCAAACGCAGCCGCGGTAAGTCTTGGAACAGACAAGGCCCTTGCTGGAGCAGGTCCTTTCTTAGAGGTAGAGGCCACGGTTCGTCCGTGAGCATCTATTGAAGTTCCGGATACCAAGTCCTTCTTGGCCAATCCGGAACCACGAGTATAGTTCTTACTCCTCTCCTTCTTAAGTACTTTTGGTATGAGGGGCAGAGGAGGGAACACATACACTGACTGGTACACCCACGGTGTTACCAGAGCGTCCACCGTTATTGCCTGAGGGTCCCTTGACCTGGCGCAATATCTGTCTAGTTTTTTGTTTAGACGGGACGCCATTATGTCCACCTTTTGTTTTTCCCAACGGTTTACAATCAGGTGGAAGACTTCTGGGTGAAGTCCCCACTCTCCCGGGTGAAGGTCGTGTCTGCTGAGGAAGTCTGCTTCCCAGTTGTCCACTCCCGGAATGAACACTGCTGACAGTGCTATCACATGATTTTCCGCCCAGCTAAAATCCTTGCAGCTTCTGCCATTGCCCTCCTGCTTCTCGTGCCGCCCTGTCTGTTTACGTGGGCGACTGACGTGATGTTGTCCGATTGGATCAATACCGCCTGACCCTGAAGCAGGGGTTTCGCTTGACTTAGGGCATTGTAAATGGCCCTTAGTTCCAGAATGTTTATATGAAGAGATGTCTCCAGGCTTGACCATAAGCCCTGGAAATTCCTTCCCTGTGTGACTGCTCCCCAGCCTCGCAGGCTGGCATCCGTGGCCACCAGGACCCAGTCCCGAATGCCGAATCTGCGGCCCTCTAGAAGATGAGCACTCTGCAACCACCACAGGAGGGATACCCTTGTCCCTGGTGACAGGGTTATCCGCTGAAGCATCTGAAGATGCGACCCGGACCATTTGTCCAGAAGGTTCCACTGTGCGTGGAATCTGCCGAATGGGATTGCTTCGTAGGAAGCCACCATTTTTACCCAGAACCCTTGTGCATTGATGCACTGAGACTTGGTTCGGTTTTAGGAGGTTCCTGACTAGCTCGGATAACTCCCTGGCTTTCTCCTCCGGGAGAAGCACCTTCTTTCTGGACTATGTCCAGAATCATCCCTAGGAACAGAAGACAAGTCGTCGGAATCAGCTGCGATTTTGGAATATTGAAAATCCAATCGTGCTGCCGCAACACTACCTGATATAGTGCTACACCGATCTCCAACTGTTCCCTGGATCTTACCCTTATCAGGGAATCGTCCAAGTAAAGGATAACTAAAATTCCCTTCCTTCGAAGGAATATCATCATTTCGGTCATTACTTCAGTAAAGACCCGGGGTGCCGTGGACCATCCCTACGGCAGCGTCCGAACTGATACAGTTCTGTACCATAACCTGAAATACCCTTGGTGAGAAGGGAAAATTTTGACATGAAGGTAAGCATCCTTGATGTCCCGAGACATCATGTAGTCCCCTTCTTCCAGGTTTGCAATCACTGCTCTGAGTGACTCAATTTTGAATTTGAACCTCTGTATGCAAGTGTTCAAAGATTTTAGATTTTAAAATCGGTCTCACCGAGCCGTCTGGCTTCGGTACCACAATAGTGTGGAATAATACCCCGTTCCCTGTTGCAGGAGGGGTACCTTGATTATCACCTGCTGGGAATACAGCTTGTGAATGGCTTCCAAAACTGCCTCCCTGTCAGCGGGAGACGTCGGTAAAACAGACTTTTGGAAACGGCGAGGGGAATACGTCTCGAATTCCAATTTGTACCCCTGAAATATTATCTGAAGGATCCAGGGGTCTACTTGCGAGTGAGCCCACTGCGCACTGAAATTCATTGAGAACGGGACCCCACCGTGCCTGAACTTGTAAAGCCCTAGCGTCATACTGAGGGCTTGGCAGAGGCGGAAAAGGGTTTCTGTTCCTTGGAACTGGCTGATCTCTGCAGCCATTTTCCTCTCCCTCTGTCACGAGCAGAAAAGAGGAACCCTTTTGTCCGCTTGCCAACCAGGACTGCGCCTGATAATACGGCGTCTTATTTTGAGAGGCGACCTGGGGTACATCCCCTCTTTTAAGGCAATACTTCCAAATGCCGTTTGGAATCCGCATCACCTGACCACTTTACTGGAATAATTGGACAACGCACTTATACTTGATGCCAGTCGGCAAATATTCCGCTGTGCATCATGCATATATAGAAATGCATCTTTTAATTGCTCTATAGGCAATAATATACTGTCCTTATCTAGGATATCATATTTCCAGTCAGGGAATCCGACCACGCCAACCCAGCACTGCACATCCAGGCTGAGGCGATTGCTGGTCGCAGTATAACACCAGTATGTGTGTAAATACATTTTAGGATACGCTCCTGCTTTCTATCAGCAGGATCCTTAAGGGCGGCCATCTCAGGAGAGGGTAGAGCCCTTGTTTTTACAAGCGTGTGAGCGCTTTATCCACCCTAGGGGGTGTTTCCCAACGCACCCTAACCTCTGGCGGGAAAAGGTATACTGCCAATAACTTTTTAGAAATTATCAATTGTTATCGGGGGGAAACCCACGCATCATCACACACCTCATTTTATTTCTCAGATTCAGGAAAACTACAGGAAGTTTTTCCTCACCAAACATAATACCCCTTTTTTTTGGTGGTATTCATATTATCAGAAAAGTGTAAACTTTTTCCATTGCCTCAATCATGCAATGTGTGGCCCTATTGGAAATCACGGTTGTCTCTTCACCGTCGACACAGGAGTCAGTACCCTTGTCGGCGTCTGTATCTGAGGTAACGGGCGCTTTAGGGCCCCTGTATGAGACGTCTGGACATGCACAAGCTGAGTAGCCGGCTGTCTCATGTCAACCACTGTCTTTTATACAAAGCTGACACTGTCACGCAATTTCAACAGTACATCCACTCAGGTGTCGACCCCCTAGGGGGTGACAACACTATTTCAGACACTCTACTCCGTCTCCTCATCATTTTTCTCCTCATACATGTCGACACCAACGTACCGACACACAGCACACACACAGGGAATGCTCTGATAGAGGACAGGACCCCACTAGCCCTTTGGGGAGACAGAGGGAGAGTTTGCCAGCACACACCAGAGCGCTATATATATATATATATATATATATATATATATATACAGGGATAACCTTATATAAGTGTTTTTCCCTTTATAGCTGCTGTATTGTTATATACTGCGCCTAATTTGTGCCCCCCTCTCTTTTTTAACCCCTTTCTGTAGTGTAGTGACTGCAGGGGAGAGCCAGGGAGCTTCCCTCCAACTGAGCTGTGAGGGAAAATGGCGCCAGTGTGCTGAGGAGATAGGCTCCGCCCCTTTCTCGGCGTCCTTATCATCCTTTTTCTGTATGTTTTGGCAGGGGTTAAATGCATCCATATAGCCCAGGAGTTGTATGTGATGCATTTATTTTAGCCATATAAGTTTTTTTATCGATTTATTGCGTCTCAGGGCGCTGCCCCCCCCCAGCGCCCTGCACCCTCAGTGACCGGAGTGTGAAGTGTGCTGAGAGCAATGGCGCACAGCTGCGGTGCTGTGCGCTACCTTATCTGAAGACAGGATCGTCTTCTGCCGCCGATTTTTCCGGACCTCTTCGCTCTTCTGGCTCTGTAAGGGGGACGGCGGCGCGGCTCCGGTGACCCATCCAGGCTGAACCTGTGATCGTCCCTCTGGAGCTAATGTCCAGTAGCCTAAGAAGCCCAATCCACTCTGCACGCAGGTGAGTTCGCTTCTTCTCCCCTTAGTCCCTCGATGCAGTGAGCCTGTTGCCAGCAGGTCTCACTGAAAATATAAACCTAAACTAAAACTTTCACAAAGAGCTCAGGAGAGCCCCTAGTGTGCACCCTTCTCGTCGGGCACAGAAATCTAACTGAGGCTTGGAGGAGGGTCATAGGGAGAGGAGCCAGTGCACACCAGGTGATCCTAAAGCTTTCTTTAGATGTGCCCAGTCTCCTGCGGAGCCGCTATTCCCCATGGTCCTTACGGAGTCCCCAGCATCCACTAGGACGTCAGAGAAAAAGTGATAAAATGGAGAGTGATAAATGACCAGCCAATCAGCTTCCTAACTGCCATGTCACAGGCTGTGTTTGAAAAACAACAGGAGCTGATCTGTTGGTACTTTATCACTTTCCATTTTTTCACTTTTTAAGGCTTAATACATTTGGGTCATTATACCACACACAGTATGTTGGATATTCTGGCACAAATGCATTCACTATGCAAAAGATATACCTCCTTACAGAATGGATGTCCTCACGCTTTCTCCAACTCAACATGGCCAAAACGGAGCTCATTGTCTTCCCGTCATCTGGAATCTCCTGACCTCTCTATCACTGTTAAAACCATCACAATGGGGGGTATCTTATTAGCAATGGTAATTTTTCGTTGTGTGGCAAACTACACCTATTGCGCTGGCATCGGGGCTAATAGTATAGCACCAAGTTAGTCAAATAACGCCCTCTCTCTCCTGTGCCCGAACTCCGCTGTCTGGGCGTCGTCCCTGACTTCTCCTTTTCCCCCTTACATTCAATATCTTGCCCAATACAGTCACTTGCAGCTCTGCAACATTGCTTGATCCATACCCTTTCTCGGTCAGTATGCCAAAAAAAACTATTGTCCCCTCACTCAGCTAGACTTTTTTTCCTGGTATCAAGATGAAAGCTCTACAATGTATTGGTCGACAGTCAATACGTCGACATACATTAGGACAGCAGATGAAAGGTTTACAGCACCAAAAGGTTGACATGACAATTGTCAACACACAAATGGTCGACATGTTTTTTGTGTGGATTTTCTCATGTTTTCCCAACATTTGCTTGCTTTACTATCCATGTGGGCATCTATTGGGAATAATAGCCTTGCCTGAAATGTGGCGTGCTAAGCAAGCCCGTGAGGGTACATGTTTGTAGTGATGGTGGTCACATAACATAAAATATACAAGATTTGGCCCCGAAAACTTATGTTGACCATTTGCATATTGACCATTGTCACGTCAACTTTTTGTACCTTTAGACTGTAAGCACTGTCGACCATTGGGTGTTGACCTATTGACTGTCGATCCCTTAATCCACACCTTTCTTCCTCTTTCTCCGGCAGGGTCCACAGGTTATCCACAGGATAACAATGGGATATGATGAAGCGACAGCGGATTTGCACCAGTCGGTCAAAGATTTCCGGCCTCCCAACGTGGAATGGGCACGTCCATATATCCACGCCTCCTGGCTTAGGCAAATCAATTTTTTGTTTGGTGCGGCAGGAGCCGGACCATGGTCAGAGGGCTGCTGGTTTTAGCAACCCTAAGCTTTCTCATTTTATTTTTATAGTCTTACCATTTTTATTCTGAGCAATCTTTCTAAACAGCGTCTTATACGTGCCTTAGAAAGAGTCGCTCCAACAACACTCCACCGGGGCGCGGCAATGCTTACCCACGAGTACAGTGCTGTTTCGGCGGGCGTCTGTGTCGGATATACTAGCAGGTCCAGCAGATGTTACCAAGCTGTGGCCGGAGCACGGGGAGAAGGTAAGGCATCGGTTCCGCTTAGAAGGGGTATACGGACACAGCCGCACTGTTTTGGAAGGAGACTACCAAACAGTCGCTGACGCGGCTACCACCTCGGGGGCACCAGCGCTAGGCCTTAGGGATCATAGGCTCCAGGAATAGTATGAGGCCGCGATCCCTAGGGTTGATGTCAGCAGTGGGAGACGCTCTCCTGGTCGCCCCTCCCCCTGGTTCATGACCAGTTTCCTCAGAGTCTCCCGCCATGAACTGTTTCCCGCTTCCATCTCAGACGCTGTACACGAAGGGGACCCAGTCGCAGCATAGGCGGCTGTGTGACTGGTGCGTCTGTGTTCCCTATAGGTTCATGGAGAGGCAGTTTACACTAGAAGCATCTGGATCCACTCAGCGTATGCTAACGTATTGATCGGTCCTGGAAAGCGAGGTGAGTCTCCCTGTATCCCACTCTATCTACCTTTTGGAGTATGAATAGTTAGATAAGTGCCTATTGCATATGAGTCTGTATACATTTAATGTTGTTTCTTTTGCAATGCGTCTGAATACTGTAGATCTGTTTAAACATGATTCAGTAATATGTTCTCCTACATACTTGAAATGTAGCTCATACTGCTTATTATACTGATGTATAACATGTGACTGACTGCTAGTGTGATTGCTGACTTTACTATGTTCTGTCAGTTTTATTCCGATCCTCAATGCTGGTGCATGGGTAGGGTCGGATTGTATGTCACTTTAAAAAAGCTTAAAAAGTTATTGCAGTCACAAATTTTGTAGTACACTGTGGAAGTGTTGATTATTCATCATGTCTAAGATAGGCAAGGATGAGGAAGATACACTCACAGCAACACCAACACTCATATCATGTTTGTCTTGCAAAGCTGTGTTATCCTCTCAGGATCTGGTTCAGGATTGTTTGTGTGCAAATTGTTTTAACTTTTACCAGGGGTTCTTGAAAAATACAAGACAGTTTCAGGTACATGGAGATCCAACTTGGGCTATGTTTGCACAGACTTTATCCAGTATAGCTGAACGGATAATTCCTCCAACTCCTGTACCGGGGATAGGTTACACGATTAACCCTTATATGCAGCTTTCCCTGTTGTGGTGTATCACTCCCAGCAGCAGCCTCTCAAAAGAAACAGGCTGATACGCCGGTGGTAAGTAAATCTTCATCCTCACAGTCTACACATGGTTCAGATGAGGATTCATCGGAGGATGAAAGCTCAATTAATTCTACTTCAGCATACGAAGAGGAGCAAGGTCTCAGCTCAATGGATATAGTGGAGTTAATTAAAGCAATGAAATCCATTCTATCCTTAGAGGATTCAGCAGAGCCTGTGTTAAAAACCAAGGCACCTGTGTTTAAACGTCCAAAACAGTTAAGAGTTTCCAGGGTCAGATCAGCTGACGGAAATCATGGAAGAGGTTTGGGCTATGCCTAATAAGAAGTTTAGAATTCCTAAGAAATGGAATTCCAATTATACTCTTCCAGCTGTGGATTGTTTAAAAAGGGAAGTGGCTCCTAAAGTAGATACGCATGTGATTCCATTAGTGCGAAAATCTACATTACCTTTGCCTTCAACAACATTAAATGATGTCACAGATAGGAGAGTGGATGGTTTTCTAAAAAACATTTTTTCCCTGTCTGAAGCAGTTATAAGTCCAGCCATGGCTTCAGCTTGGATGGCAAAGGCAGTGGCAGTCTGGGCTGATGCATTGGAGGTAGATTTTTCAATAGCGTCTAGAGAGCAAAAATCCCATATAGCACATATAAAATAGGCTGCAATGTTCTTGGAAGAAGCAGCGTTGGATATGGGTACTATTGCTTCCAGGGCATCAGCTTCAAGAATAGCTGCTCGCAGAGCAGTTTGGCTACGTACGTGGAAAGCAGATTCAGACTCTAAGAAGGATTTGAAATCTTTACCCTTTTCTGGAGATATTCTTTTTGGTAAAGAATTGACAGATATTTTGGAGTCAGAAGCAGACGCCAAGAAGGTCAAGTTTCCTTCCACATACAACTTCAAACCTAAATTTCCAGCCTTTCGGTCTCAAGGAAAAACTAAAAGTAAAAGTGGTAGTAGACAGTCCCAATACAACAAGTCTGGTAAGACTAAAAAGCATTGGGCTACCAGAGGACTGGTTGATAAAACAGATAAGTCATCAGCCTGATGGTGCGGACCTCCACCTGGGGGACCCCATGGTGGGAGGCTGACTTCTTCAGTTTGCACAGATCTGGCAGCAGTCTACAACAGATTCCTGGGTGCAGGAAGCGGTATCTCTAGGTTATGCTTTTGCCCTCAAGAAGTACCCTCCTCAAAGATTTTTTGTACCAGCCCGCTTCGGGTAGAGATGAAGGCCAGGGCTTTGCATGAGGCAGTTCAGAAATTGCTTCAAATCAGGAGTAGTCATTCCAGTTCCTCCTGCAAAATGAGGACAGGGTTTATACGCCACGTTTTTAGTTCAGAAGCCAAATGGGTCATTTTGGTGCATTCTCAATCTCAAAGTGCTAAACAAATACATTTGGGTACCTCGGTTTCACATGGAGACTTTACGTTCCATCATTTTAGCCATGGAGCCAGGGGATTATATGGTATCCTTGGATATACAGGATGCTTACCTACATATTCCTATAGCACTGTCCCATCAGTGCTATCTCAGGTTCACTATCCTCCAAAAGCATTTTCATTTCCAGGCCCCACCTTTTGGGTTAGCCATAGCCCACAGAGTGTTTTCCAAGATTATGGTGGTAATGGCAGTTTATCTCCGACAGCAGGGGATAAGAATTTCTCCATACCTTGACGATCTTTTAATCCGGGCACAGTCGCAGGAATTACTCCTATGTCATCTGCAACAGAAAATAACGTGCCTGCAGAAGCACAGGTGGCTCATAAATTGGGCAAAATCATCTCTGGTTCCGTCACAGCGGATGACTCACTTGGGGGCTATACTGGATTCAAGTCTTCAGAGAGTAATGTTACCTCTGAACAAGATATCCAAGGTTCAGTCAAGGATTCAGGACTTGCTACCAGGGCCGGCGACAGGGGGGGTCAAAGGGGACAACCGTACCGGGCCCCAAGGGTCAGAGGGGCCCCAAGGATATGCCACTTAGTGACCGTCAGGGATGTGAGCCGTCTTGTCCAAATAGGGCAGAGAGCTGTAGGTGGTGTGGGCGCAGCCTCAGAGTAAACAGGAGGGCGGGGGTAGCAAGTCTGCGCTGTATAGGACTGAGACAGTTGGCCATGTGGAGAGTGCCAGGGCTCCCTGCGGGCTCAGTACAAAAGTACAAAATGAAAAAGGGGGTGTGCTCTCTACAATGGAGCCTCAGAGCGACAGGAGCCTCTTACACACAGTCATTATGCGGCACAAGTGTGCACCTGCTATTCTGGGTCCCTATCTGTTGCAAGCAGTTATGGGACATGGCAGCAGCTCCGCTGGGCAGGATTCCTGTGCCCTGTGCTGGCCTCTTCTGGTGGGGTGTGAGGGCCGCATGGTACCTGCTGTGTGGTGTGCGGTTCTGGATAGTGGAAAGTGCAGCGCAGGTGAATCTCTCCCCGGGGTAAGAGTGGATTGGTGAGGGTATATATTGCTTTGGCATAGGGTAGGGGAGCTGGGAATGCAGCATGTAGTCATTGGGGACAGACAGACTGAGGGAGCCACAGCTGGGTTGGACACATGTCCCCAGCATGGACGTTATTTGTGAGAATATTCCAATATGCCATATGCTGACTTTGCACTAGTCGTGTCTTGGATGACATTAAATAACTTTATGCTATGAATGGAGTGCTGGTCTTGTCTGCAGCATAGCCCCTGCTGGAGCCTCTGTGTGTGGATATATATATATATATATATATATATATATATATATATAAAATTAGATGGGGCCCCACAGATAACACTGTACGGGGCCCCGAGATTTCTGTTGCTGGCCCTGCTTGCTACACAGTCAAAATGTATCCATACATGCAGCAAGGCGTGTGATGGGTTTGATGGTGTCAACATTCGACATGGTGGAGTATGCACAATTCCACTCGAGGCCTCTGCAGCATCTGATTCTTGCCAAATGGGATGGGTTGCATCAGACGATAAAAACACAGACTACGATAGAAGTAAGAAGGTCATTAGCCTGGTGGCTACAGACATCCCATCTAGACAAGGGGAGACCCTTTTGGATATCAGATTGGGAAATTCTGACGACAGATGCCAGTCTCCAGGGCTGCGATGCAGTGTCAGGAAAGTGGTGTTTCAGGGAAAAACGGTCCAGATCCGCTTGGACAATGCGATGGCAGTAGCGTACCTCAACCATCAGGGAGGAACTCGCAGCCGAAAAGCGATGGAGGTAAATCACATACTAAAGTGGGCAGAACTTCATCTTCCAGCCTTGTCCGCAGTATTCGTTCCGGGAGTCCTAAACTGGGAAGCGGACTTTCTCAGTCAACATACCATTCGGGCAAGCGATGGGCTCTACATCCAGAAGTCTTCCAGACTTTAGTAGACAAGTGGGGGTTGCCAGAGACAGATCTCATGGCGTCCCATCTGAACAACAAAGTGCTGGGTCAAGAACAAAGGATCCCAGAGCAATCTTTGTGGATGCCCTGTCGGTGAGATGGGACTTTCATCTGGCTTATGTGTTTCCTCCAATCACCCTATTACCAAGAGTGGAGAGAAAGATAAAGCAAGGGAAAGGTGCCGTCATACTAATAGCTCCAGCCTGGCCCAGAAGGCATTGGTACACAGATCTGCAGAGAATGTCGATGGATGCTCCACTTCTGCTCCCTCAACGTCCAGATCTACTGATGCAAGCTCCTTGTTATCACAGACATCTGCATTGACTGTCTTCGACGGCGTGGCTCTTGAAACCTCTATCCTGAAGTCAAGAGGATTCTCACAACAGGTAATTCAAACTATGCTCAGAGCAAGGAAACCTTCCCGGCTCACATTTATCACCGAATATGGCAAACCTATGCATTCATTGGTGCAGTGAACGGAAAATGGACCCTAAGTCTTTCAGAGTTTCCAGGGTCTTCGCATTCTTTCAGGCAGGAATGGATAAAGGTTTGAAGGTGGATTCCTTGAGAGTGCAAGTGCCGGCATTGACTGTATGGTTCCAAAAGAAAATTGCCAACTTACAGGATGTGCGTACTTTTTTCCAGGGAATGCTGCGCATTCAACCTCCTTTTGTTCCTCCTATAGTGCCTTGGGACTTAAGTCTAGTCCTCAAAGCCCTTCAAGTTGCCCCATTTGTACCACTTAATAAAGTGGATCTTAAATGGTTGACAGCTAAAGTTCTCTTTCTACTGGCTATGGTGTCAGCTAGAAGAGTATCAGATTTAGGGGCTTTATTATGTCGTTCCCCATTTCTGATTTTTTTATCCAGATAAAGCAGTTCTAAGAACTAGATCAGGGTATCTTCCTATGAGGGTGTCTAAATTCCACCTTAATGAAGAAATTGTAGTCCCGGATTTCCAGGTACCGGGCCTTTCTGCGGGAGATGCATCGCTGGACGTGGTCCATGCATTAAGGATCTACGTGGATCGTACCAGTGCCATCAGAAAGACAGATTCTCTCTTCATGCTCTACGGATTTCACAAGAGAGGATAGCCTGCTGATAAGCAGACACTGGCAAGATGGCTTCGGATGACGATTTCAGAAGCATATTCTCAGCTGATCTCCCTGTTCCGGCTAATGTCTCTGCTCACTCTACTCGTAAGGTAGGACCATCGTGGGCAGCACAACTTGGTGCTTCAGTAGAACAGATATGTAAGGCAGCCACATGGTCTTCCATTAACACATTCATTAGACATCATGTCATGGATACCTTTGCCTCTCATGACGCTGAATTCGGGCGAAGGTTTCTCCTGTCCAATCAGGATCGTCCCCACCACTAAATTGCTTTGGGAAATCCCATTGTTATTCTGTGGATAACCTGTGGATCCTGCCGGAGAAATATACGTTATGGTAAGAACTTACCGTTGATAACGGTATTTCTCCTAAGTCCACAGGGATCCCACCCTGATGCCCCTGATTTGAGAAAACTTTTACTCACTAACTTCTTCCTTCTTGTATGGAAGGGTGTGCATGTGTGTTCTTATCACCTGATTATGGCTATCTATGATGCTCCTGCCTTGAGCTTTGGAATACAACTGATTTGCTTGAGCCAATGGGCGGGGATATATGGACGGGCCCGTTGCATGCTGGGAGGCCGGAAAGCTTTGACCGATTGGTGCAAATCCGATGTCGCTTCATCATATCCCATTGTTATCCTGTGGACTTAGGAGAAATACCGTTATCAACGGTAAGTTCTTACCATAACACATATTTTGTCACTTCTGTCTACCCTCTCTGCCAAGCCTTACACTGGCTCCCCTTCACCTACAGAATACTCTGTAAACCCCTCCCAGTTACATACAACTCCCTCTCCAACTCCACTGTTCCCTAAATCTACCACATCTCCATATATACGCCCTCTATGGATGGACAATAACCTTTTTCCCCCCCCTGCCCTAGTAACAACATCACACTCCCAAAATCTAAATTTCTCATGTGCCATTTAACCATCTATATAACCCTCACCTTTTTCATCCTCCGTCTCTTCCATTCCTGCCCTTACTCTGGCTCACCCCCACGTGTCAACTGTCTGTCTCCTTCCCTCTAGATTGTAAGCTCGAATGAGAAGGGCCATCTTCTCTCCGGTTATCATTACCTATAACTCTTGCTCACCAACTACAACTGCACCTCCTTCATGGGCTCTCCTTCATGGGCTATCAGTTTCTGTATTGAGAGTTGTAGTACTATTTGCTCACTGTATTGTACTGTTATATCATGTACTGTATGGTGCTGCGGACCATATGTGGCGCTAGATACATATAGGTTAATAATAATAATAATTCAAAGAGGTTACTGGATCACTTCCTCAACATAATGGACTAGATGAATCAGGAATACTGCACGTCCACATTTGTCTACTGGATAAATAACACCCTTCCTATTTCTTAATCATGTAAAAAGGCTCTTACTATTCATCCAGCCGACAAAGGTGAGAAGTGAAGTAGTCTAATCGGTAGTCCCGAGAGACATTACGTTAAGGAGGTTTTGATTATTGTGGTTCTTGTTATCCAGTCAATCAACAATGACATCAAGTATACAGTTCATATTATTGTGTAGTCAAAGAAATATATAAATGTCAGTAAAACTTTGAAGTTTGATTATCAGGATGGAGAAGCATTACAAAGCAATTGTGAATGTAAAAATAAAGAATAACCCTATGCTCTGAAGACCATGGTGGAGGTTTGGGTTTTGGCATAGACCATGTGAACCTTCTGCAGAGAGGTGGTGACAAGCATAACGATTTTGCAGAAGAAAGCACCATGGATAAAAGCTGATAACAGAGCCCTTTGGTTTCAATAAGCATGATGAGTTTTTGGCCTGGGCACAGTACCTACAAGACATTGTGTCCAGGTTCCTTCCCCATTGTGATTTCATGCCACAAAACTGGTACGTTACCGTCAGGTCCCGCTATGTTAATGCTTACTGGCGGCCTCTGTCCTGGCGGGGCTCCCAGTTGGCAGGCTTTCGGTTCCTGACCTGGCGGGTTGGCGTCATGGTCCTGGGGAAAATGACTTCTCCGTCGCTTCTGGTCAACTGGGCGCCGCCGTACTGGATAGCAGTCAGCTGATCTCCATCTGCCAGTAGTGGCTGCCCTTTTACTCACATGACCGCACAGGCAATTGCAGCCTAGCACAGAGTATAATATCTTGCTCAGACACAGTTCTGTGTCTGAGCTTTGTTGTCAAGACATCAGATTCCAGACTCCCCACCATCGCTAGTGAATACCGGTTCCAGCCCAGTCACCGCAGTACCCGTTCCAGCCCAGTCACCACAGTACCCGTTCCAGCCTGGTCGCCGCAATACCGGTTCCAGCCTGGTCGCCGCAATACCGGTTCCAGCCTGGTCGCCGCAATAACGGTTCCAGCCTGGTCGCCGCAATACCAGTTCCAGCTCAGTTCCCATAACACGGATTCCAACTCGGTTCCCGTAACACCAGTTCCAGCCCGGTGTCAGCTCTCCTGATTCCAGGCAAATATCCACGCTTTTTCTAGCTCTAGCCAGGTAACTCAAACAGGGGGCCACGTCCAATCTACTGTGTGCAGCGAAACCCAAATCCCTACTTTTTATTGAAATTGTTTTAGATGAATAAGAAGGTTTCTTTATTAGAAGGAATTAATGGAAATTAATGAATAAAGGAACACTGTCTTATAGGAGTGCTCAGACATCGACTTTCTTGTCTGACTGGGATTACAGTATCTTTATGTGATCAGTCTTTATGTTCTGCATACATTGTAATATTGTTGGTCCTTTTATTTATTTATTATTTATTAGCAGTTTCTTATATAGCGCAGCATATTCCGTTGTGCTTTACAATTAGAACAACAGTTATAGAACAAAACTGGGCAAAGACAGACAAACAGAGGTAGGAAGGCCCTGCTCGCAAGCTTACAATCTATAGGGAAATAGGCATTGATACACAAGGAAAGATGCTACCTGTTACATAATGGTCCACCAGATTGCTAGGTTCTTAATGGGTTGTATGATATGATCACCCAGCAATGTTGGAAGACAAAATGTGAGGTTATGTGGACTGTACAGAGAAGATGTAACTGGATAGGGAAGCATTGAAGGTTATGTGGGTGGGTCTGGAATTTGGTAGGCTTGTTTGAAGAGATGAGTTTTCAGGGAACGTTTAAAGATTTGGAGACTAGAGGAGAGTCTTATTGTGCGTGGGAGGGCATTCCACAGATTGGGTGAAGTCCGGGTAAAGTCCTGTAATTTTTGAGTGGGAACAGGTAACACATGTGGATGAGAGACACAGATCTTGTGCAGAGCGGAGAGGTATGGTAGGGAGATATTTTGAGATGAGTGAGGAGATGTATGATGGTGCAGTTTGGTTAATAGCCTTGTATGTAAGTAAAAGTATTTTAGATTTAACACGGTAGAATACCGGTAACCAATGGAGGGACTAACAGAGCGGATCAGCAGACGAAGAATGTCTGGCGAGGAAGATTAGCCTCGCAGCTGCATTTAAAATGGATTGTAGTGGTGAGAGCCTATGTTTGGGAAGACCAGTAAGGAGACACTGACAATAATCAATGCGGAAGATGATGAGTGCATGGATTAGAGTTGTTGCAGTGTCTTGAGTAAGATAAGGGCGTATTTTGGATATGTTTTTCAGGTGCATGTAACATGATTTAGAGACAGATTGAATGTGTGGAACAAAGGACAGTTCAGAGTCAAGGGTGACACCTAGGCAGCGAGCTTGGGGTAGGGTGGATAGTTGCATTGTCAACAGTTATGGAGATATCAGGTTGGTAACTACTCTTGGCTGGTGGGAAAATAATTGATTCTGTTTTGGAAATGTTGAGTTTGAGGTGGCGAGATGACATCCAAGATGAAATGGCAGACAGGCATCCAGTGACAGGAGCCAATACAGATGGTGATAAATCTGGGGAGGATAGGTATATTTGAGTATCATCAGCATACAAATTATACTGAAATCCGAAGGAGCTGATTAGTTTACCAAGAGAGGAGGTATAGATTGAGAACAGCAGAGGACCTAAGACTGAGCCTTGCGGTACTCCAACTGACAAAGGTAGAGAAGAGGAGGTAGAATCAGAGAAGTGAAAGAGCGATTAGATAGGTAGGATGAGAACCAAGTAAGGGCTGTGTCCTGAAGACCTAGGGATTGTAGTGTTTGTATGAGAAGAGAGTGGTCAACAGTGTCAAAAGCAGCAGAGAGATCTAGAAGAATAAGTAGTGTGTAATGGCCTTTTGATCTAGCAGTGACTAGATCGTTCACTACTTTGGTCAGTGCCGTCTCTGTGGAGTGTTGGGCACGAAAGCCTGATTGAAATGGGTCCAATAAATTGTGGGAGTTAAGAAAGTGTGTAAGGCGAGAGTAGGCAAGTCTCTCAAGTAGCTTGGAGGGACCAGGTAGCTCAGAAATGGGACGGTAGTTAGAGAGTGTGTTTGGGTCTGAGTTGTGTTTTTTTTAGAATGGGAGTAATCACTGCATGTTTAACCAGAGAGGGAAAGATACCAGTAGAGAGAGAGAGAGAGAGAGAGAGATTACACATTTTAGTTAAGGTTGGGATAAGGACAGGAGACAAAGTTTTACTGACCTGTGAGGGTATAGGACCAAGGAGAGAGGTATATTTATTTTTTTATTACCTAGCCAAATGTCCTGTTCTGCCTATGCATAAGTAGCAAACGGACACAAATATAATAACATCAACAAAGTATTTTATATTCTTTCAACTTGAATATATTGCATTTAAGGTAACAAACAATAAGCACACACTATATCCTCATTTTTAGATAAATCTGTTATTAGTGTCTCACACCAAAGCTAGGTGAGCTGGGTTTCCCCCTGGCACTGATATGAGACACTAGTTACAGTAAAACCAATACATTACTCTATAGCTACAAATGTAAACAAATCTCCGCTTTGAAACATACGGTACAATATAAAACAGGAAAAGAATGAGAGAAAATGGCATTGTGGTGTACCATATATTAATAGGGATATAAAATGCTCTTGTGGATGTCTTGTTCATGTAAATCTTTTTGGCACTTTTTTCTGATGGTGAAGGGACAGCTTTCTATCTACATAAATCGCTCTGTAGGTAGATCCCACAACAGAGCAGATGTAACAGTTTTTATGAGCACTACTTATAATTGGAAGAAATAAAAAAGCAACAAGGTACTCAAGGGTCCGAATAAAGCCATCTAAGAGGGGCTATGGACATCCTCCAATCCTGAGTTTGGCAGTTTCATGGCTCAAATTGTTTCCACAAGTCTACAGTCATTTCTGGATCCAGAGAACAAGATTTACTTCAGCTGGGGTTAAAGCCCACTACATGATCAAAGGAATCCACAGCAGCTGCTTTTCTTCTTCTGAGATTCAATGTACTGATGGATCTGAAATTTTGGTTCATCCTGATGGCTTGACCTCTGCTTCAGCTCCCTGTGTAGTAGACACAAATTGCACAAAACCCAAAATGGTGGCAAAACAGATTATGCATTTATATAAGTATTCAACAATAAGCATTCCCTGGTACTTAACACACCACAATAACATGGTGACACCAATGGGATCTTGCTTTTGCAAGGATTATTAGATTCCGTATGTATACATTTATACTGGATTCCTGTTTTAGTCGGTTCTACATTGAGACCACCAAAGAAAGATGCTTGAAGCTTGTTTACGGCAATACATTACTGGTCTATTCTATGCAGTGGTATGGGCCCATGTTTAGGGGTGCGGCCAGCCTCCAGAGGGAATGTTGCTAACCATTAGAGAGTGCATGGTCTAGTTCCCTTGATAAATATACAGTATAATAAGATTTTACTCACCGGTAAATCTATTTCTCGTAGTCCGTAGTGGATGCTGGGAACTCCGTAAGGACCATGGGGAATAGCGGCTCCGCAGGAGACTGGGCACAACTAAAGAAAGCTTTAGGACTACCTGGTGTGCACTGGCTCCTCCCTCTATGACCCTCCTCCAGACCTCAGTTAGGATACTGTGCCCGGAAGAGCTGACACAATAAGGAAAGGATTTGGAATCCCGGGTAAGACTCATACCAGCCACACCAATCACACCGTATAACTCTTGATACTATACCCAGTTAACAGTATGAACAACAACTGAGCCTCATTCAACAGATGGCTCATAACAATAACCCTATAGTTAAGCAATAACTATATACATGTATTGCAGAAAGTCCGCACTTGGGACGGGCTCCCAGCATCCACTACGGACTACGAGAAATAGATATACCGGTGAGTAAAATCTTATTTTCTCTAACGTCCTAAGTGGATGCTGGGAACTCCGTAAGGACCATGGGGATTATATCAAAGCTCCCAAACGGGCGGGAGAGTGCGGATGACTCTGCAGCACCGAATGAGCGAACTCTAGGTCCTCCTCAGCCAGGGTATCAAACTTGTAGAATTTAGCAAATGTGTTTGACCCCGACCAAGTAGCTGCTCGGCAAAGTTGTAAAGCCGAGACCCCTCGGGCAGCCGCCCAAGAAGAGCCCACCTTCCTCGTGGAATGGGCTTTTACAGATTTAGGATGCGGCAGTCCAGCCGCAGAATGTGCAAGTTGAATCGTGCTACAGATCCAGCGAGCAATAGTCTGCTTTGAAGCAGGCGCACCCAACTTGTTGGGTGCATGCAGGATAAATAGCGAGTCAGTCTTTCTGACTCCAGCTGTCCTGGAAACATAGATTTTTAGGGCCCGGACTACGTCCAGCAACTTGGAATCCTCCAAGTCACGAGTAGCCGCAGGCACCACAATAGGCTGGTTCAAATGAAAAGCTGAAACCACCTTTGGGAGAAATTGGGGACGAGTCCTCAATTCCGCCCTATCCATATGGAAAATCAGATAAGGGCTTTTACATGATAAAGCCGCCAATTCTGACACACGCCTGGCCGAAGCCAAGGCCAACAGCATGACCACTTTCCACGTGAGATATTTTAAATCCACGGTCTTAAGTGGTTCAAACCAATGTGACTTTAGGAAATTCAACACCACGTTGAGATCCCAAGGTGCCACTGGGGGCACAAAAGGGGGCTGAATATGCAGCACTCCCTTAACAAATGTCTGAACTTCAGGTAGTGAAGCCAGTTCTTTCTGGAAGAAAATCGATAGAGCCGAAATCTGGACCTTAATGGAACCCAATTTTAGGCCCATAGTCACCCCTGACTGTAGGAAGTGCAGAAAACGGCCCAGCTGACATTCCTCCGTTGGGGCCTTCCTGGCCTCACACCACGCAACATATTTTCGCCATATGCGGTGATAATGGTTTGCGGTCACTTCTTTCCTAGCTTTAATCAGCGTAGGGATGACTTCCTCCGGAATGCCCTTTTCCTTCAGGATCCGGCGTTCAACCACCATGCCGTCAAACGCAGCCGCAGTAAGTCTTGGAACAGACAGGGCTCCTGCTGCAGCAGGTCCTGTCTGAGCGTCAGAGGCCATGGGTCCTCTGAGATCATTTCTTGAAGTTCTGGGTACCAAGCTCTTCTTGGCCAATCCGGAACAATGAGTATAGTTCTTACTCCTCTTCGCCTTATTATCCTCAGTACCTTGGGTATGAGAGGAAGAGGAGGGAACACATAAACCGACTGGTACACCCACGGTGTCACTAGAGCGTCCACAGCTATTGCCTGAGGGTCTCTCGACCTGGCGCAATATCTTTCTAGCTTTTTGTTGAGGCGGGACGCCATCATGTCCACCTGTGGCCGTTTCCAGCGATTTACAATCAGCTGAAAGACTTCTGGATGAAGTCCCCACTCTCCCGGGTGGAGGTCGTGCCTGCAGAGGAAGTCTGCTTCCCAGTTGTCCACTCCCGGAATGAACACTGCTGACAGTGCTAACACGTGATTTTCCGCCCATCGGAGAATCCTTGTGGCTTCTGCCATCGCCGTCCTGCTTCTCGTGCCGCCCTGTCGGTTTACATGGGCGACCGCCGTGATGTTGTCTGACTGGATCAGTACCGGCTGGTTTTGAAGCAGGGGTCTTGCCTGACTTAGGGCATTGTAGATGGCCCTTAGTTCCAGAATATTTATGTGTAGGGAAATCTCCTGGCTTGACCATAGCCCTTGGAAGTTTCTTCCCTGTGTGACTGCCTCCCAGCCTCGAAGGCTGGCATCCGTGGTCACCAGGACCCAGTCCTGTATGCCGAATCTGCGGCCCTCCAGAAGATGAGCACTCTGCAGCCCCCACAGCAGAGACACCCTGGTCCTTGGAGACAGGGTTATCAGCCGATGCATCTGAAGATGGGATCCGGACCACTTGTCCAACAGATCCCACTGAAAGATTCTTGCATGGAACCTGCCGAATGGAATTGCTTCGTAGGAAGCTACCATTTTTCCCAGGACTCGCGTGCAGTGATGCACCGAGACCTGTTTTGGTTTCAGGAGATCTCTGACTAGAGACGACAACTCCTTGGCTTTCTCCTCCGGGAGAAACACCCTTTTCTGGTCTGTGTCCAGAACCATCCCCAGAAACAGTAGACGTGTCGTAGGAACCAGCTGTGACTTTGGAATATTCAGAATCCAACCGTGCTGTTGTAGCACCTCCCGAGATAGTGCTACCCCGACCAACAACTGCTCCCTGGACCTCGCCTTTATAAGGAGATCGTCCAAGTATGGGATAATTAAAACTCCCTTTTTTCGAAGGAGTATCATCATTTCGGCCATTACCTTGGTAAATACCCTCGGTGCCGTGGACAGACCAAACGGCAACGTCTGGAATTGGTAATGGCAGTCCTGTACCACAAATCTGAGGTACTCCTGGTGAGGAAGGTAAATGGGGACATGTAGGTAAGCATCCTTGATGTCCAGTGATACCATGTAATCCCCTTCCTCCAGGCTTGAAATAACCGCCTTGAGTGATTCCATCTTGAACTTGAACCTTTTTATATAGGTGTTTAAGGATTTAAAATTTAAAATGGGTCTCACCGAACCGTCCGGTTTCGGTACCACAAACATTGTGGAATAGTAACCCCTTCCTTGTTGAAGGAGGGGTACCTTGACTATCACCTGCTGCGAATACAGCTTGTGAATTGCCTCCAGCACTGCCTCCCTGTCCGGGGGAGCTGTTGGCAAGGCAGATTTGAGGAAACGGCGAGGGGGAGACGTCTCTAATTCCAGCTTGTACCCCTGAGATACTACTTGTAGAATCCAGGGATCCACCCGTGAGCGAGCCCACTGGTCGCTGAAGTACCTGGCTCCGCCTGTGGAGCCCCAGCGTCATGCGGTGGACTTAGAGGAAGCGGGGGAGGGCTTTTGTTCCTGGGAACTGGCCGTATGCTGCAGCTTTTTTCCTCTACCTCTGCCTCTGGGCAGAAAGGACGCGCCTTTAACCCGCTTGCCTTTCTGGGGCCGAAAGGACTGTACCTGATAATACGGTGCTTTCTTTGGCTGTGAGGGAACATGGGGTAAAAAATAAGAATTTACTTACCGATAATTCTATTTCTCGTAGTCCATAGTGGATGCTGGGGACTCCGTAAGGACCATGGGGAATAGCGGCTCCGCAGGAGACTGGGCACAAAAGTAAAGCTTTAGAACTACCTGGTGTGCACTGGCTCCTCCCCCCATGACCCTCCTCCAAGCCTCAGTTAGGATACTGTGCCCGGACGAGCGTACACAATAAGGAAGGATTTTGAATCCCGGGTAAGACTCATACCAGCCACACCAATCACACCGTACAACTCGTGATCTAAACCCAGTTAACAGCATGATAACAGAGGAGCCTCTAGAAAAGATGGCTCACTACAGCAATAACCCGATTTTTTTAGTAACAATAACTATGTACCAGTATTGCAGACAATCCGCACTTGGGATGGGCGCCCAGCATCCACTACGGACTACGAGAAATAGAATTATCGGTAAGTAAATTCTTATTTTCTCTAACGTCCTAAGTGGATGCTGGGGACTCCGTAAGGACCATGGGGATTATACCAAAGCTCCCAAACGGGCGGGAGAGTGCGGATGACTCTGCAGCACCAAATGAGAGAACTCCAGGTCCTCCTTAGCCAGGGTATCAATTTTGTAGAATCTTACAAACGTATTTGCTCCTGACCAAGTAGCTGCTCGGCAAAGTTGTAAAGCCGAGACCCCTCGGGCAGCCGCCCAAGATGAGCCCATCTTCCTTGTGGAGTGGGCATTTACAGATTTTTGGCTGTGGCAGGCCTGCCACAGATTGTGCAAGCTGAATTGTACTACAAATCCAACGAGCAATAGTCTGCTTAGAAGCAGGAGCACCCAGCTTGTTGGGTGCATACAGGATAAACAGCGAGTCAGATTTTCTGACTCCAGCCGTCCTGGAAACATATATTTTCAGGGCCCTGACAACGTCTAGCAACTTGGAGTCCTCCAAGTCCCTAGTAGCCGCAGGCACCACAATAGGTTGGTTCAGGTGAAACGCTGAAACCACCTTAGGGAGAAACTGAGGACGAGTCCTCAAATCCGCCCTGTCCGAATGGAAAATCAGATAAGGGCTTTTACAGGATAAAGCCGCCAATTCTGACACGCGCCTGGCCCAGGCCAGGGCCAACAGCATGACCACTTTCCATGTGAGATATTTTAACTCCACAGATTTAAGTGGTTCAAACCAATGTGACTTTTGGAACCCAAAAACTACATTGAGATCCCAAGGTGCCACTGGAGGCACAAAAAGAGGCTGTATATGCAGAACCCCTTTTACAACGTCTGAACTTCAGGGACTGAAGCTAGTTCTTTTTGGAAGAAAATTGACAGGGCCGAAATTTGAACCTTAATGGACCCCAATTTTTCCTCCGTCGGGCCTTACTGGCCTCGCACCACGCAACATATTTTCGCCAAATGCGGTGATAATGTTTTGCGGTTACATCCTTCCTGGCTTTGATCAGGATAGGGATGACTTCATCCGGAATACCTTTTTTCCTTCAGGATCCGGCGTTCAACCGCCATGCCGTCAAACGCAGCCGCGGTAAGTCTTGGAACAGACAGGGTCCTTGCTGGAGCAGGTCCCTTCTTAGAGGTAGAGGCCACGGATCCTCCGTGAGCATCTCTTGAAGTTCCAGTTACCAAGTCCTTCTTGGCCAATCCGGAGCCATGAATATAGTGCTTACTCCTCTCCATCTTATCAATCTCAGTACCTTGGGTATGAGAGGCAGATGAGGGAACACATACACTGACTGGTACACCCACGGTGTTACCAGAGCGTCTACAGCTATTGCCTGAGGGTCCCTTGACCTGGCGCAATACCTGTCGAGTTTTTCCCAACGGTTTATAATCATGTGGAAGACTTCTGGGTGAAGTCCCCACTCTCCCGGGTGGAGGTCGTGTCTGCTGAGCAAGTCTGCTTCCCAGTTGTCCACTCCCGGAATTCTGCCATTGCCCTCCTGCTTCTTGTGCCACCTTGTCTGTTTACGTGGGTGACTGCCGTGATGTTGTCCGACTGGATCAACTCCGGCTGACCTTGAAGCAGAGGTCTTGCTAAGCTTAGAGCATTGTAAATGGCCCTTAGCTTCAGGATATTTATGTGAAGTGATGTCTCCAGGCTTGACCATAAGCCCTGGAAATTCCTTCCCTGTGTGACTGCTCCCCAGCCTCGCAGGCTGGCATCCGTGGTCACCAGGACCCAGTCCTGAATGCCGAATCTGCGGCCCTCTAGAAGATGAGCACTCTGCAACCAACACAGGAGGGACACCCTTGTTCTTGGTGACAGGGTTATCCGCTGATGCATCTGAAGATGCGACCCGGACCATTTGTCCAGCAGGTCCCACTGGAAAGTTCTTGCGTGGAATCTGCCGAATGGGATTGCTTCGTAGGAAGCCACCATTTTACCCAGAACCCTTGTGCATTGATGCACTGAGACTTGGCTCGGTTTTAGGAGGTTCCTGACTAGCTCGGATAACTCCCTGGCTTTCTCCTCCGGGAGAAACACCTTTTTCTGGACTGTGTCCAGGATCATCCCTAGGAACAGAAGACGAGTCGTCGGAACCAGCTGCGATTTTGGAATATTGAGAATCCAATCGTGCTGCCGCAACACTACCTGAGATAGTGCTACACCGACCTCCAACTGTTCCCTGGATCTTACCCTTATCAGGGAATCGTCCAAGTAAGGGATAACTAAAATTCCCTTCCTTCGAAGGAATATCATCATTTCGGCCATTACCTTGGTAAAGACCCGGGGTGCTGTGGACCATCCATACGGCAGCGTCTGAACTGATAGTGACAGTTCTGTACCATAAACCTGAGGTACCCTTGGTGAGAAGGGTAAATTTGGACATGAAGGTAAGCATCCTTGATGTCCCGAGACATCATGTAGTCCCCTTCTTCCAGGTTCGCAATCACTGCTCTGAGTGACTCAATCTTGAATTTGAACCTCTGTATGTAAGTGTTCAAAGATTTTAGATTTAGAATCGGTCTCACCGAGCCGTCCGGCTTCGGTACCACAACAGTGTGGAATAATACCCCGTTCCCTGTTGCAGGAGGGGTACCTTGATTATCACCTGCTGGGAATACAGCTTGTGAATGGCTTCCAAAACTGTCTCCCTGTCAGAAGGAGACATCGGTAAAGCCGACTTTAGGAAACGGCGAGGGGGAGACGTCTCGAATTCCAATTTGTACCCCTGAGATATCACCTGAAGGATCCAGGGGTCTACTTGCGAGTGAGCCCACTGCGCGCTGAAATTCATTGAGACGGGCCCCCCACCGTGCCTGATTCTGCTTGTAAAGCCCCAGCGTCATACTGAGGGCTTGGCAGAGGCGGGAGAGGGTTTCTGTTCCTGGGAACTGGCTGATTTCTGCAGCCTTTTTCCTCTCCCTCTGTCACGGGGCAGAAATGAGGAACCTTTTGCCCGCTTGTCCACGAAAAGACTGCGCCTGATAATACGGCGTCTTCTCATGTTGAGAGGCGACCTGGGGTACAAACGTGGATTTCCCAGCTGTTGCCGTGGCCACCAGGTCTGAAAGACCGACCCCAAATAACTCCTCCCCTTAATAAGGCAATACTTCCAAATGCCGTTTGAAATCCGCATCACCTGACCACTGTCGTGTCCATAACCCTCTACTGGTAGAAATGGACAACGCACTTAGACTTGATGCCAGTCGGCAAATATTCCGCTGTGCATCACGCATATATAGAAATGCATCTTTTAAATGCTCTATAGGCAAAAATATACTGTCCCTATCTAGGGTATCAATATTTTCAGTCAGGGAATCCGACCACGCCAACCCAGCACTGCACATCCAGGCTGAGGCGATTGCTGGTCGCAGTATAACACCAGTATGTGTGTAAATACATTTTAGGATACCCTCCTGCTTTCTATCAGCAGGATCCTTAAGGGCGGCCATCTCAGGAGAGGGTAGAGCCCTTACAAGCGTGTGAGCGCTTTATCCACCCTAGGGGGTGTTTCCCAACGTACCCTAACCTCTGGCGGGAAAGGATATAATGCCAATAACATTTTAGAAATTATCAGTTGTTATCGGGGGAAACCCACGCATCATCACACACCTCATTTAATTTCTCAGATTCAGGAAAACTACAGGTAGTTTTTCCTCACCGAACATAATACCCCTTTTTGGTGGTACTCGTATTATCAGAAATGTGTAAAACATTTTTCATTGCCTCCATCATGTAACGTGTGGCCCTACTGGAAGTCACATTTGTCTCTTCACCGTCGACACTGGAGTCAGTATCCGTGTCGGCGTCTATATCTGCCATCTGAGGTAACGGGCGCTTTAGAGCCCCTGACGGCCTATGAGACGTCTGGACAGGCACAAGCTGAGTAGCCGGCTGTCTCATGTCAACCACTGTCTTTTATACAGAGCTGACACTGTCACGTAATTCTTCCAACAGTTCATCCACTCAGGTGTCGACCCCCTAGGGGGTGACATCACTATTACAGGCAATCTGCTCCGTCTCCACATCATTTTTCTCCTCATACATGTCGACACAAACGTACCGACACACAGCACACACACAGGGAATGCTCTGATAGAGGACAGGACCCCACTAGCCCTTTGGGGAGACAGAGGGAGAGTTTGCCAGCACACACCAGAGCGCTATATATATATACAGGGATAACCTTATATAAGTGTTTTTCCCCTTATAGCTGCTGTATCTTTAATACTGCGCGTAATTAGTGCCCCCCCTCTCTTTTTTAACCCTTTCTGTAGTGTAGTGACTGCAGGGGAGAGCCAGGGAGCTTACCTCCAACGGAGCTGTGAGGGAAAATGGCGCCAGTGTGCTGAGGAGATAGGCTCCGCCCCCTTCTCGGCGGCCTTATCTCCCGTTTTTCTATGTATTCTGGCAGGGGTTAAATGCATCCATATAGCCCAGGAGCTATATGTGATGCATTTTTTGCCATCCAAGGTGTTTTTATTGCGTCTCAGGGCGCCCCCCCCCCAGCGCCCTGCACCCTCAGTGACCGGAGTGTGAAGTGTGCTGAGAGCAATGGCGCACAGCTGCAGTGCTGTGCGCTACCTTGTTGAAGACAGGACGTCTTCTGCCGCCGATTTTCCGGACCTCTTCTGTCTTCTGGCTCTGTAAGGGGGCCGGCGGCGCGGCTCTGGGACCCATCCATGGCTGGGCCTGTGATCGTCCCTCTGGAGCTAATGTCCAGTAGCCTAAGAAGCCCAATCCACTCTGCACTCAGGTGAGTTCACTTCTTCTCCCCTTAGTCCCTCGATGCAGTGAGCCTGTTGCCAGCAGGTCTCACTGAACATAAAAAAACCTAAAACTAAACTTTTCACTAAGCAGCTCAGGAGAGCCACCTAGTGTGCACCCTTCTCGTTCGGGCACAAAAATCTAACTGAGGCTTGGAGGAGGGTCATGGGGGGAGGAGCCAGTGCACACCAGGTAGTTCTAAAGCTTTACTTTTGTGCCCAGTCTCCTGCGGAGCCGCTATTCCCCATGGTCCTTACGGAGTCCCCAGCATCCACTTAGGACGTTAGAGAAATGCTGACTTCCCAGCTGTCGCTGTGGAAACAAGGTCCGAGAGACCATCCCCAAACAACTCCTCACCCTTGTAAGGCAAAACTTCCATGTGCCTTTTAGAATCTGCATCCCCTGTCCACTGCCGAGTCCATAAACCCCTCCTGGCAGAAATGGACATTGCACTTATTTTAGATGCCAGCCGGCAAATATCCCTCTGTGCATCTCTCATGTATAAGACTGCGTCTTTAATATGCTCTATGGTTAGCAATATAGTGTCCCTGTCTAAGGTATCAATATTTTCTGACAGGGAATCTGACCACGCAGCTGCAGCACTGCACATCCATGCTGAAGCAATAGCTGGTCTCAGTATAATACCTGAGTGTGTATAAACAGACTTCAGGATAGCCTCCTGCTTCCTATCAGCAGGCTCCTTTAGGGCGGCCGTGTCCGGAGACGGTAGTGCCACCTTCTTTGACAGGCGTGTGAGCGCTTTATCTACCCTAGGGGATGTCTCCCAACGTGACCTATCCTCTGGCGGGAAAGGGTACGCCATTAGTAACTTTTTAGAAATTACTAGTTTCTTATCGGGGGAAGCCTACGCTTCTTCACACACTTCATTTAATTCATCAGAAGGGGGAAAAACCACTGGTAGTTTTTTCTCCCCAAACATAATACCCTTTTTTGTGGTACCTGGGGTAATATCAGAAATGTGCAACACATTTTTCATTGCCGTAATCATGTAACGTGTGGCTCTATTGGAATGTACACTAGTCTCATCATCGTCGACACTGGAGTCAGTATCTGTGTCGACATCTGTGTCTGCCATCTGAGGTAGCGGGCGTTTTAGAGCCCCTGATGGCTTTTGAGACGTCTGGGCAGGCACGGGCTGAGAAGCCGGCTGTCCCACATCTGAAATGTCGTCAAACCTTTTATGTAAGGAGTTGACACTGTCGCGTAATTCCTTCCACATATCCATCCACTCAGGTGTCGACCCCACAGGGGGTGACATCACATTTATCGGAACCTGCTCCGCCTCCACATAAGCCTCCTCATCAAACATGTCGACACAGCCGTACCGACACACCGCACACACACAGGGACCCCACAAAGCCCTTTGGGGAGACAGAGTATGCCAGCACACACCAGAGCGCTATATAAAACAGGGATACACACTACACAGTGATTTTACCCCTTGTAGCTGCTTATATATCACAGATTGCGCCTAAATTTAGTGCCCCCCCTCTCTTTTTTACCCTATGTAGTCTGGAACTGCAGGGGAGAGCCTGGGGAGCGATCCTTCCAGCGGAGCTGTGAGGGAAAATGGCGCCAGTGTGCTGAGGGAGATAGCCCCGCCCCTTTTCCGGCGGGCTTCTCCCGCTTTTTTTATACAGTTATGGCAGGGGATTTTACACATATATAGTCTTAAAGGCTATATTATGTGTTCATTTGCCAAGTAAGGTACTTATATTGCAGCCCAGGGCGCCCGCCCCCCCAGGGCACTGCACCCATCAGTGACCGGAGTATGTGGTGTGCCTGGGGAGCAATGGCGCACAGCTGCAGTGCTGTGCGCTACCTTAATGAAGACCGAAGTCTTCTGCCGCCGATTTCCAGGAACGTCTTCTTGCTTCTGGCTCTGCTAGGGGGACGGCGGAGCGGCTCCGGGACCGGACGACCGAGGCTGGGCCTGTGTTCGATCCCTCTGGAGCTAATGGTGTCCAGTAGCCTAGAAGCCCAAGCTAGCTGCAAGCAGGTAGGTTCGCTTCTCTCCCCTAGGTCCCTCGTAGCAGTGAGTCTGTTGCCAGCAGATCTCACTGAAAATAAAAAACCTAAATATTACTTTCTTTCTAAGAGCTCAGGAGAGCCCCTAGTGTGCATCCAGCTCGGCCGGGCACAAAATTCTAACTGAGGTCTGGAGGAGGGTCATAGAGGGAGGAGCCAGTGCACACCAGGTAGTCCTAAAGCTTTCTTTAGTTGTGCCCAGTCTCCTGCGGAGCCGCTATTCCCCATGGTCCTTACGGAGTTCCCAGCATCCACTTAGGACGTTAGAGAAATAGTAGTTAGTGGTAGTACAGGCAGGGCCGGTGCAAGGTTTCGGGTCACCCTAGGCAATACTCCTCCTCCCCCCCCCACACACACACACACACACAGGTGGCATCTTATAAGTACATGCCTTAAATGTAAAAACTTATGTGAGCATATTCAATTGGGTGCGCAAATTTTGCGGTAAAAATCACCACTGCTATTGCAACCTTTTTTTCATTGCCGCAGGTATGCAAACCCCTGATACCTGTGGTATCCAATTGATAAATAAAAACTTGTGGTAATATTTACTGCAAAAATCCATGATGGGAATTTAATTTTATTATTTTAAATCAGCCTGCACTCCCCCAACCCCCAAATAAATAAATAAAACATTGCTGCCCTCTCTTTGCTGTCCCAGCTCCGTTTGATCCAATAATCAGGCGCAGCACTGCCACACCTGGAGAGGAGCGATGCTGTATCCACCGGTGAGAGGACAAACAGGACAAGACAGTTGAGATAGAGAGGAGGAATAGTGGGAGATGGGAGAGAGAGAGAAGAAAAATAGATGGAGACAGGAAAAAGAGGAGGAATAGGGGGAGAAGGGAAAGAGAGGATGGGGGAAAGAGGAAGAAAAGGGAAAGAGGAGGAATAGGGGGGAATGGGAAAGAGAGGAGGAATGGGGGGGGTAAGCGAAAGAGAGGAGGATGGGGAAATAGGAAAGAGAGGAGGAATGGGGGGGGTAAGCGAAAGAGAGGAGGATGGGGAAATAGGAAAGAGAGGAGGAATAGGGGGAAATGGAAAAGAGGAAGAATAGAGGGAGATGGTAAAGAGGAGGAATAGGGGGAGACAGGAAAGAGGAGGAATAGGGGGAGACAGGAAAGAGGAGGAATAGGGGGAGACAGGAAAGAGGAGGAATAGAAGGAGAAGGGAAAGAGGAGGAATAGGGGGAGATAGGAAAGAGGAGGAATAGGGGGAGACAGGAAAGAGGAGGAATAGGGGGAGAAGGGAAAGAGGAGGAATAGGGGGAGAAGGGAAAGAGAGGATGGGGGAAAGAGGAGGAAAAGGGAAAGAGGAGGAATAGGGGGAAATGGGAAAGAGAGGATGGGGGAAATAGGAAAGAGGAGGAATAGGTGGAAAAGGAAAAGAGGAGGAGGATGGGGAAATAGGAAAGAGAGGAGGAATAAGGGGAGACGGGAAAGAGGAGGAATAGGGGGAGACGGGAAAGAGGAGGAATAGGGGGAGACGGGAAAGAGGAGGAAAAGGGGGAGACGGGAAAGAGGAGGAAAAGGGAGAGACGGGAGAGGAGGAGGAATAGGGGGGAGACGGGAGAGAGAGGAAGAATAGGGGAGAGACGGGAGAGAGAGGAGGAATAGGGGGGAGACGGGAGAGAGAGGAGGAATAGGGGGGAGACGGGAGAGAGAGGAGGAATAGGGGGGAGACGGGAGAGAGAGGAGGAATAGGGGGGAGACGGGAGAGAGAGGAGGAATAGGGGGGAGACGGGAGAGAGAGGAGGAATAGGGGGGAGACGGGAGAGAGAGGAGGAATAGGGGGGAGACGGGAGAGAGAGGAGGAATAGGGGGGAGACGGGAGAGAGAGGAAGAATAGGGGAGAGACGGGAGAGAGAGAGGAGGAATAGGGGAGAGACGGGAGAGAGAGGAGGAATAGGGGGGAGACGGGAGAGAGAGGAAGAATAGGGGAGAGACGGGAGAGAGAGGAGGAATAGGGGGGAGACGGGAGAGAGAGGAGGAATAGGGGGGAGACGGGAGAGAGAGGAGGAATAGGGGGGAGACGGGAGAGAGAGGAGGAATAGGGGGGAGACGGGAGAGAGAGGAGGAATAGGGGGGAGACGGGAGAGAGAGGAAGAATAGGGGAGAGACGGGAGAGAGAGCGGAGGAATAGGGGAGAGACGGGAGAGAGAGCAAGAATAGGGAAGAGAGGAAGAATAGGGGGAAATGGGAGAGAAGAACAAAGAGGAGATGGCAGAAAGAGATACCCAGGAGAAGGCAGGAAGGTATTTACCTGGCTGTAGTGTATTTCTGTGATAGTGTAATGCACAGATAATTAAGTTATGAAAGGTACTTATAGTACAGAGATGAGTCCCTTGGTAGCAGATGCTTTCTGGGATCCAAAACTTTCCTCCCTCGCAGTAAGAAGCCATAGGTTGTGTCATTGGCATAATGTTGCAGTATATGTATGTGCACAGTATATATAATTTGTATTGGGGGGGAGGGGGGGGGGGGGGGGGGTATATGTATATATATACATACATACATATACACACACACACACATGTATTTCATATATCTATCTGGATAGATATACAGACACACACAGCAGTAGCAGCTAACCTATTGTACCCCCCCCCCCCCCCCCCCCCCAATACATATGAGCGGCAGGAACCCCCCTTTTCCCATCCATAGCGGTGGCCAGAAATCCTCCACATTATACAGGAGTGGTGGCAAACCCACCTTCTCCCTCATAGTAGCGGAAGTGTCCAGTGAATCCCCCCTGTCCCACCACACATGTGACATGAGCAGCAGCAGCGGCAGGCACCCCTTCTCTCCACAGCTGTAGCAGCCGGCAATTCCCCCAGCCACATGCCCGTCTGCCTGGCCGCCTCAATAGCAGTAGCAGCGGCGGTGGCAAGCGCATTCCCCGCACCTGACAATACACACGGCACGCTCCTCCATCCCCACCATACACACTCAGCGGCATCTTTCTCCTACCCCATCCTGCAAGAAACACAGCAGCCGGCATTTTCTCCTTACTCTCCCGCCCCACAGCACACACTTTATCAGTCATCAGTAACTCCACCCCCCCCCCGCGTGTCCCGGAGCACTAGTTGGCCTCTCCCCCCTCCAGAGGAGAGCAGCGGTAGGTGGGCAACCACTCGCCGCCAACCCCGCTCCCTCCTCTCTCCATCTCACTCCGCAATAGCAGCAGCCATCGGTAAACCTCATACCCTCAGCAACACTCCCCACAAGCAGGGAACTAGTGACAGCGGTGGCTATGGATCATTAGACCCACAGCCGCCGCTGGCTAGAGCAATATGTGAAAGAAAGATTCATTTTTCAGTATGACAGACGTAGCGGCGCCCTCCAGTGGCCGGCGCCCATAGGCAGCTGCCTAAAGCTGCCTAATGGTGGCGCCGGCCCTGAGTACAGGACATGCATGATAATGTACCAGATTAATTAAAGCAATGCATTGTAGTGCTGTGTAGTGTATTGTAGCATATGTTAAATGTATAACTTAATTACAAAGTCTGAAACCTGATACAGAGAGGAAGGGATGGCTGGCAGTGGGACCCACCGGGGGTTTCCCCTGTACCCCGGTGGGCCAATCCGGCCCTGCATGGGAGGTATAAAAGGGGAATCTGTGTCTATTATGAACAGCTACTCGTCTCACTTAGGTAAATTTGAGGAGGTAAGAGATGAAAGAAGTAGTGCGTACAGTATACCCTCCAACATATCTCTCTGAAAAATCGGTACATTATGGACGACGGGGCGTGGCCACGGGTAAAGGGGGCATGCCCATGGGTAAAGGGCAGCAGGGTAAGTCTCAGTTCTTATCTTTCTTTTGTCTCTTTAGCTTCTTCTTCCAGTTTATCATCTTTAATCTTTGCCACCCTCTCATTCCCACTCCCACGCCTATCCTCTTTGCCGTCAGACTGTTGTATTTCATTTCTACAGTCTGTCTTCCCTGACTTGCACTCATGCGTTGCCTCCCTCTTTCCGTCAGTCCCTGCCCTCTCTCGATGCTGTGCCTTGTCTGTGCTGCTCTGTCTCTCCGCCCAGGCTCTCTCCCCCTTCTGTGCTCTCCCCCGTTTTCAGTTCCGTGTGCTTTGCAGCGTTGCAAACAGCCATGGAATGATGGGGAAGGGAGCCGCCGGTCACTGAGCAGCGCTGCGGGAGTCCCTGTCCCCACAGCGCTCCTAACTAAGAAGTCCGGTACAAACCGGTACATGGATTTTAGCCGTACAGACCATGAAAAAACGGTACTGTACTGGCTAATACGTTACAGTTAGAGGGTATGGTATAGTACTTCATCTCTGGGATGGATGAGATATGTCATAAAATGATTTAAGACAGTAACAAAGATATGCATACTGTATATTAACACCACTAACATTATAGCCTTCTAATGTACTCACTTAGCTACAGCCATAAATGCCAGTTCCACATTCACACCGGTCTTTGCACTAGTTTCCATGAAGGGGATTCCATACTCCTGAAGATTACACAAAAATATTATTAAAGCCAATGTCCTGGGGAGAGAGACAAATTAAAGTAATACAGTTTTGCAATTTCTGACCTTCGCCAAAGACTCCCCATCTTCAGTTCTGACAACACGTCCGCTAGTTATGTCACTCTGCAAACCAGATGGTACAGAAGTATATGAGACAGCAACACAAAGCCCGCTCAAGCTATACAATCACACAGAACTATTTATTTACACCTGGGGTGAACATTTCTAATATAAACATTCAAAGTTTGTTAACAAAACAAAACAAATCCTACTGTAATAACTAGTGATGAGCGGGTTCGGTTCTTTGGGATCCGAACCCCCCCCGAACTTCACCCTTTTACACGGCTCCGAGGCAGACTCGGATCTTCCCGCCTTGCTCGGTTAACCTGAGCGCGCCCGAACGTCATCACCCCGCTGTCGGATTCTCGCGAGATTCGTATTCTATATAAGGAGCCGCACGTCGCCGCCATTTTCACTCGTGCTTTGGAGATGATAGCGAGAGGACGTGGCTGCGTTCTCTCAGTTTCTGTGTTCAGTGTGCTTACAAATATCTGTGCTCAGTGTGCTTGCAAATATCTGTGCTCAGTGTGCTTGCAAATATCTGTGCTCAGTGTGCTTGCAAATATCTGTGCTCAGTGTGCTTGCAAAGATCTACGTTCTCTGCCTGAAAAACGCTCCATATCTGTGCTGCATTGAAGTATATAGTAGGACAGTGCAGAATTTTGCTGTGACCACCAGTATATATATAGCAGTACGGTACAGTAGTTCACTGCTCTACCTCTGTGTCGTCAAGTATACTATGCATCCATACCTGTGCTGCATTTTAGATGTGCGCAGTATATAGTAGGAGGACAGTGCAGAATTTTGCTGACCACCAGTATATATATAGCAGTACGGTACAGTAGTTCACTGCTCTACCTCTGTGTCGTCAAGTATACTATGCATCCATACCTGTGCTGCATTTTAGTTGTGCGCAGTATATAGTAGGAGGACAGTGCAGAATTTTGCTGACCACCAGTATATATATAGCAGTACGGTACAGTAGTCCACTGCTCTACCTCTGTGTCGTCAAGTATACTATGCATCCATACCTGTGCTGCATTTTAGTTGTGCGCAGTATATAGTAGGAGGACAGTGCAGAATTTTGCTGACCACCAGTATATATATATTGTCACAACTGAGGGCCTGAGCTGACAGGAGGCAGCCTCAGTTGTAGGGGCTGAGATGTAACGGAACCTGGGAGGTTGTATCAGACCCCTAGACATGAAAGTAACATGTAGAATAACTGCCCGAAGGCGTGACCACGACAACCAGGATAAAAGTCAATGATGTTTATTATGACAAATTCCGTAACACAGCAGCAGTAAAGGAAACATAAAAGTCAACAGAGGATAAATACAATTCCTGGGTACTACAGGGTGGCAAGGGCCACAGGCACTGGTAGTGTGAGACAGTTCTTATAATCTTCTAGTTGGAAAGTCCTTACCAGGCCTGACTGTAGCAATGGAGAGAACCCAGGATCGTACCAGCTGATGTTCCAGGAAAGGCTGGGCTGCTGAAGGTAAAACGGCTGCTGTGGATACTGGCTGGAACCAGACTGTTGTTGGTACGGAGTGGATACTGGCTGGAACCAGTTAAATAATAAACGAACTTGAGAGCGATGAAATAATAATGAAGTTTGGAGTTTGAGAGCGGTGAAATAATAATACCGGTGGAGAGTGGTAAACTGCAGAAAAGGACACCGGCCCTTTAAGAGAAGCTATACACTGCTGGAAGCTGGGCTGGAAGCAGGTGATTGTTTGAGAGTGGTGAAATAATAATACCGGTGGAGAGTGGTAAACTGCAGAAAGGACACCGGCCCTTTAAGAGAAGCTGTACACTGCTGGAAGCTGGGCTGGAAGCAGGTGATTGTTGTAGCTGGAAACAGGTGAGTCCAGAATGGATCGGGGAGTCAGGCTACACCGCAGATGGAATGCTGGTGCGGGTCTCTATAGCAGAAGTCTGGAGACAGGAGCTGGAACCTGGAAGACAACCACAGGAGAGAGACAAACTGGAACTAGGTTAGACAACCAAAGCACTGACGCCTTCCTTGCTCAGTCACAGCATACTTATACCTGCAGCAAGGAAGGGGTTGGCTAGGCAATTATGCAAATCAACAATACAGACAGCAGATTGGTGGAAATAATCAGATGACAAAATCCAAGATGGTTGCGCCCATGCAGACACTTGGAGGGAAGTTTGGTTTGTAATCCATGTTAGAATTGAAACAGTAATGGCGACGCCGGCCACAGGAGACAGGAGACGCCAGACTGACAAGCGCACATTTAACCACGCGGGCACAGCGGAGGCCGCGGCTGATGAAATCACCACTCTGACATTCTGCATGTGGAAACTCAGGAACAGCGGAATCCGGTCCTGGAACGCTGAGCCAGCCTTAGGAGGCATCTGAAGGGTAAGTAATGGCGTCCAGATACCCGGATCGTGACAGCACCCCCCCCCTTTAGGAGTGGCCCCAGGACACTTCTTAGGCTTTAAAGGAAACTTTGCGTGGAAATTTCGGACCAAGGCAGGAGCATGGACGTCTGAGGCATTGGTCCAAGAGCGTTCTTCAGGACCATAGCCCTTCCAGTCAATGAGGTATTGTAACTGACCGTAACGGAAACGTGAGTCCAAAATCTTGGCCACCTCGTACTCGACTCCCCGTTGAGTCTGAACTTTGGGAGCTGGAGGAAGTGCGGAATGAAACCGATTCAGGATCAGC
The DNA here is from genome assembly GCF_028390025.1 of Pseudophryne corroboree. NCBI lineage: Eukaryota > Metazoa > Chordata > Amphibia > Anura > Myobatrachidae > Pseudophryne > Pseudophryne corroboree. The sequence goes on from NC_086446.1 coordinate 462,122,341, forward strand.
GGTTTCAACAAAGAAACATGAAATGTCCTGGGTATTTTCAAGAAGGATGGTAACTGTAACCTGTAGGCAACAGGATTGATGACTTGTTCAATCTTGAAGGGTCCGATGTAGCGAGGTGCAAATTTCATGCTGGGAACTCTCAACCTCAAATTCTTCGTGGACAGCCACACACGATCACCCACCTTGAGAGCAGGAACCGCTCTACGCTTCCTATCGGCAAACTTCTTATACCTGAATGAGGCTTTAAGCAGGGCTGCGCGGACGTTCCTCCAGTTATTTGAAAACTGACGCAAGGTGACATCCACTGCTGGAACAGAAGTTGCGGGAAGCGGTTGGAATTCTGGGACTTTAGGGTGGAATCCATAATTAATGAAGAATGGTGTAGAAGAAGATGAGGAATGGTATTGATTGTTGTGGCTGAACTCGGCCCAAGGAAGGAGTTGAACCCAGTCATCTTGAGAGGAAGACACATATATACGGAGGAAGGCCTCCAAGTCCTGATTCACCCTCTCGGTTTGACCATTGGTCTGAGGATGGTAAGCCGTGGAAAACTTTAACTTGACTTGGAGGGCTTGACACAAACTTCGCCAAAATTTGGCTACAAATTGTACTCCACGATCCGAGATGATCTCTTCAGGAAGACCGTGAAGTCGGAAGATCTCTTGTATAAACACTTGAGCCAACTTGGAAGCTGACGGAAGACCGGTGAGAGGGATGAAATGTGCCATCTTGGTGAACCGGTCAACTACCACCCAGATGGTATTAAACTTGTTGCAGATAGGTAGATCGGAAACAAAGTCCATCGACAAATGGGTCCAAGGTCGACGGGGAACAGATAATGGAACCAGTTGCCCCGCAGGCGACTGGCGGGAGACTTTGTGTTGGGCACACTTTGGGCAGGAGGCAATAAATTCCATAACGTCCTTCTTCAGAGTTGGCCACCAGTAGGACCTAGAAATAAATTCAAGGGTTTTTTGAATGCCTGTATGTCCAGCAAAACGGGAAGCATGGGCCCAATGCATGAGCTTCTTCCTTAGAACTGGCTTAACAAAACTTTTCCCTGGTGGAGGCGTAGAGTCCATCCCTACCGTGGAGAATGCCAACGGATTAATAATAGGATGCTTGTCTGCAGACTCGGACTCATTTTCTTGCTCCCATGAGCGGGAAAGGGCATCGGCCTTACGATTCTGAGAACCCGGACAGAACTGGAGTTTAAAGTCAAACCTAGAGAAGAAAAGTGCCCATCTGGCCTGACGAGGATTCAGACATTGTGCGCCTTTGAGATATAAAAGATTTTTGTGGTCGGTAAGTATGGTGATTGAGTGGGAAGCGCCCTCCAACAGGTATCTCCACTCCTCCAGAGCGAGCTTGATGGCTAGCAACTCCTGATCGCCAATGGCATAGTTGCGCTCAGCTGGGGAGAACTTCCGGGAGAAGAAACTGCAAGGATGTAGATGTCCATCTTTGGCCCTCTGGGATAACACTGCTCCTACTCCAACGGAGGAGGCATCTACCTCTAAGATAAAAGGAGAGTCGGTGTCGGGCTGTTTCAGAACTGGTGCAGAGATGAACCGTTGCTTCAGAAGGTGAAAGGCCTGTGTAGCTTCCTCGGACCACTTGGACGGATTAGAACCTTTCTTGGTTAATGCAGTGATAGGCGCCACAATGGTGGAAAAGTCTCGTATAAATTTTCTATAATAATTGGCGAACCCTAAGAACCTCTGGACCCCTTTGAGGCTTAAGGGTATAGGCCAATTCTGGATTGTTTGGAGTTTCTCAGGATCCATCTCTAGTCCGGAACCGGACACAATGTAACCTAGAAACGGAATGGTTTTAACTTCAAACACACACTTCTCCAATTTACAATAGAGGTGATTGACACGGAGACGGGAAAGAACCTCTTTTACCCAGAAACGATGATCTTCGAGATTATTAGCAAAGATGAGGATGTCGTCTAGATAAACCACGACATGGCGGTACAAGATGTCCCTGAAAATCTCATTCACGAAGTGCTGGAAGACTGCTGGAGCGTTGCTCAATCCGAAGGGCATGACGAGGTACTCATAATGTCCGTCACGGTTGTTAAAGGCGGTCTTCCACTCGTCACCCTCACGGATTCGGATGAGATTGTAGGCACCCCTCAAGTCCAGCTTTGTGAAAATAGTTGCACCACTAACTCTATCAAAGAGCTCGGTAATCAGGGGTAAAGGGTATCGGTTCTTGACGGTAATGTCGTTCAGACCTCTGTAGTCGATGCACGGACGCAGACCACCGTCTTTCTTCTTAACGAAGAAGAAGCCTGCGCCGGCTGGAGAAGAAGATGGTCGGATGAAACCCTTCGCCAGGTTCTCTTTGATGTACTCTTCCATGGAGTGTGTCTCAGGCAGAGACAACGGATAAGTTCGGCCTCGCGGTGGAACCTTCCCTGGAATGAGGTCGATTGGGCAGTCCCATTCTCTTTGAGGAGGAAGGATATCAGCAGAGGCTTTACTGAACACGTCCGTGAAGTCTTGATATGGAGGAGGCGGAACATCAGATGACCTGGGGAAGGAAGAACAAACAGGAAGAACTTTGGCTAAACAAGTCTCAGCACAGGAGGGACCCCATGCCAGTATTTGCGTAGTCGTCCAGTCAATTGATGGGTTGTGGAGACGGAGCCATGGAAGGCCTAAAACCACTGGATGTGTGGCTCTTGGAATCACTAAAAAAGAAATACAGGTTGAGTATCCCTTATCCAAAATGCTTGGGACCAGAGGTATTTTGGATATTGGATTTTTCCGTATTTTGGAATAATTGCATACCATAATGAGATATCATGGCGATGGGACCTAAATCTAAGCACAGAATACATTTATGTTACATATACACCTTATACACACAGCAGGAAGGTAATTTTAGCCAATATTTTTTGTAACTTTGTGCATTACACAAAGTGTGTCTACATTCACACAATTCATTTATGTTTCATATACACCTTATACACACAGCCTGAAGGTCATTTAATACAATATTTTTAATAACTTTGTGTATTAAACACAGTTTGTGTACATTGAGCCATCAGAAAACAAAGGTTTCACTATCTCACTCTCACTCAAAAAAGTCCGTATTTCGGAATATTTGGATATGGGATACTCAACCTGTATACTCAGAATGAAGAACTCCCACTCTCAGACGAACTGGAAGAGTCCTTAAGGAAATGACTGCGTCAAAAATCTTGCTGCCATCCACGGCAGTCAAAGAGATGGACGAGGACAGTCTCTCGGTGGGTAGGGACCACCGTTTAACATAAGCTTCGGTTATGAAATTCCCAGCTGCTCCGGAATCAAGGAGGGCAATGACGTTCCTGTAACGTTGAGCAATTTGGAGCGACACTGGGAGGTTACAGTCATGAGGAGATGGAGAGGAGATCATTACTCCTAGCCGGCCCTCTCCTTGGCGAGCTAGGATCTGGAGTTTCCCGGACGTTTGGGACAGGCATTGATAGTGTGCGACGGAGCTGCACAGTAGAGACAGAGAGACTCAGAGAGACGTCTTCGGCGCTCAGCGGGAGATAGACGGGAACGACTAATTTGCATAGGCTCATCCTTGGATGGAGATGGTTGACGAGGAGGAGGAGCAGAAGATTTAGGAGTAGATGATCTTCCTCGCTCGGTTGCTCTCTCTCTGAAACGTAGATCAACCTTCGTGCAAAGAGAAATTAGCTCATCCAACTTAGAGGGCAAGTCTCTGGTAGCTAACTCATCCTTGATGCGTTCTGATAAGCCATGCCAGAATGCAGCATACAGGGCCTCGTCGTTCCATGCCAGTTCGGATGCCAGGATTTTAAACTGTATAAGATACTGTCCCACAGTACGTGTTCCCTGGCGTAAACGGAGAATCTCAGATGAAGCAGATGTTATCCGGCCTGGCTCGTCGAAGATGCGCCTGAATGTAGCTACAAAGTCAGTATAGGAGGATAGCAGGGGATCAGACTTCTCCCATAAAGGTGATGCCCAGTCAAGGGCTGAGCCACTGAGAAGGGAGATGATATAGGCAATTTTGGTACGGTCACTGAAGAAATTGCCAGGTAGAAGCTCAAAGTGGATTTCACATTGATTGAGAAATCCCCTGCAGAACCTTGGAGATCCATCAAATTTTGCTGGCGTTGGAAGATGAAGATGTGGACTGGAAATGGGTAAGGTGGGTGGGGTTACAGCTGGTGTCACTGTAGTGGACGCACCGGACGTGCCAGGTCCACGGAGGGTCGTTTGAATCCCATCCAGCCGTGTAGAGAGATCCTGGAGACAGCGGATGATGTGGCCCTGTGCAGCCTCCTGATGTTCAAGTCGGGCTGCCAGTTCTTGCATCGGCCTGGCCGCTTGATCCTGGTCTCCGGCTGGATTCATTAGGTCAGTGCTTACTGTCACAACTGAGGGCCTGAGCTGACAGGAGGCAGCCTCAGTTGTAGGGGCTGAGTTGTAACGGAACCTGGGAGGTTGTATCAGACCCCTAGACATGTAAGTAACATGTAGAATAACTGCCCGAAGGCGTGACCACGACAACCAGGATAAAAGTCAATGATGTTTATTATGACAAATTCCGTAACACAGCAGCAGTAAAGGAAACATAAAAGTCAACAGAGGATAAATACAATTCCTGGGTACTACAGGGTGGCAAGGGCCACAGGCACTGGTAGTGTGAGACAGTTCTTATAATCTTCTAGTTGGAAAGTCCTTACCAGGCCTGACTGTAGCAATGGAGAGAACCCAGGATCGTACCAGCTGATGTTCCAGGAAAGGCTGGGCTGCTGAAGGTAAAACGGCTGCTGTGGATACTGGCTGGAACCAGACTGTTGTTGGTACGGAGTGGATACTGGCTGGAACCAGTTAAATAATAAACGAACTTGAGAGCGATGAAATAATAATGAAGTTTGGAGTTTGAGAGCGGTGAAATAATAATACCGGTGGAGAGTGGTAAACTGCAGAAAAGGACACCGGCCCTTTAAGAGAAGCTATACACTGCTGGAAGCTGGGCTGGAAGCAGGTGATTGTTTGAGAGCGGTGAAATAATAATACCGGTGGAGAGTGGTAAACTGCAGAAAGGACACCGGCCCTTTAAGAGAAGCTGTACACTGCTGGAAGCTGGGCTGGAAGCAGGTGATTGTTGTAGCTGGAAACAGATGAGTCCAGAATGGATCGGGGAGTCAGGCTACACCGCAGATGGAATGCTGGTGCGGGTCTCTATAGCAGAAGTCTGGAGACAGGAGCTGGAACCTGGAAGACAACCACAGGAGAGAGACAAACTGGAACTAGGTTAGACAACCAAAGCACTGACGCCTTCCTTGCTCAGGCACAGCATACTTATACCTGCAGCAAGGAAGGGGTTGGCTAGGCAATTATGCAAATCAACAATACAGACAGCAGATTGGTGGAAATAATCAGATGACAAAATCCAAGATGGCTGCGCCCATGCAGACACTTGGAGGGAAGTTTGGTTTGTAATCCATGTGAGAATTGAAACAGTAATGGCGACGCCGGCCACAGGAGACAGGAGACGCCAGACTGACAAGCGCACATTTAACCACGCGGGCACAGCGGAGGCCGCGGCTGATGAAATCACCACTCTGACATTCTGCATGTGGAAACTCAGGAACAGCGGAATCCGGTCCTGGAACGCTGAGCCAGCCTTAGGAGGCATCTGAAGGGTAAGTAATGGCGTCCAGATACCCGGATCGTGACATATATATTATATATATATATATATATATATATATATATATATATATATATATATATATATATATATATATATATATATATAGCAGTACGGTACAGAAGTCCACTGCTCTACCTCTGTGTCGTCAAGTATACTACAAATGTTCAGTAAAATGACCCAAAAATCAAAATTAAAAGCGTCTGATGAGAAGCATAAACTTGCGAATATGCCATTTACGACACGCAGTGGCAAGGAACGGCTGAGGCCCTGGCCTATGTTCATGGCTAGTGGTTCAGATTCACATGAGGATGGAAGCACTCATCCTCTCGCTAGAAAACTGTAGTGCCACTCCTAGATGGGCCAGGTGTTTGTGTCGGCCACTTGGGTCGCTTAGCTTAGCCATCCAGCGACCTTGGTGCACCTCTTTTTTTTCTTTGCATCATGTGCTGTTTGGGGACTATTTTTTAAATCTGCCATCCTGTCTGACACTGCAGTGCCACTCCTAGATGGGCCAGGTGTTTGTGTCGGCCACTTGGGTCGCTTAGCTTAGTCATCCAGCAACCTCGGTGCAAATTTTAGGACTAAAATAATATTGTGAGGTGTTCAGTGTTCAGAATAGACTGGAAATTAGTGGAAATTATGGGATCAAAATGACCCCCAAATTCTACGATTTAAGCTGTTTTTGAGGGTTTTTGGTAAAAAAACACCCGAATCCGCAAAAAAAATTTCAGGGAGGTTTTGCCAAAATGCGTCCGAATCCAAAACACGGCCGCGGAACCGAATCCAAAACCAAAACCCGAAAAATTTCCGGTGCACATCACTAGTAATAACAAAGTCATACAAAGACTACAATGAAAACGGTCAGCATAAAGACTAACGTTAGGAGAACTAAAGGATAATGCAACACTTTATGTCCGAGTTTGGCTGGCATCCCGCCCCTTATTTGACCCATGCTTTATCTCACAAGTTGCTATATCTTCCTTTTCAGGTTTTCAATCATCATACATTCTGTACAGTTTAAGCCTTAGGGGTATATTCAGTTAGTGTCGGATCCTCTCCGTTCAATTTGCGGGCATTTTGACAGGTTTTTGCCCGTTTTCAACAATGCCGATCCGACTTTTTTTTAAAGTCGAATTGGCATTGTTGAAAATAAGCAAAAAACCTGTCGGAAACGCACGCAAAAAAAAAAGTGGATCTGTGGCTAATCCGCCGATCCACGTGTTTGCCGACAAGTCAGATTTTTTGACAAGTTGGAAAAACGGCACTGGAATTGAATAGGTCGAATCCAGATTCAACCTAAAAAAGTTGAAAAGTGCCGTTTCCGACTAATTGAGTAGACCCCTTAGTGCAGAGCAACTTGTTAGTGCTCTGATGCTTCTCTAGGAAGCTAAAGTGTGGCCCCTTTTGAGACATGAAGGGCCACTAGTAACTCCTGAAAAACAAACATCAGCTTGACCACCAGTACCTTTGATGGACAGGATAATATTTGTACCCATATTGAATATATTGCTTGTAATTGTATATTCTATTTCTGAGCACTTCAGAGAGGGAATATACAGAATGGCAATTTAATACTGGCAAATATTAAAGAGTTGCATATATGTTGTTCCCTATAATGTTCATTATTCAACATGGTTGGTTTACTGTGGTTTTACAACAGATACCCACATAGCGGCTACAGATAACAAGCATTATGTAAAAGGGACAATAGAGCGAGTGGTTATCACAAGTCAAAGAAATGCAGCAAAGTAGGAAGTTGCACAGACCTTGTTGCCGAGCAACATGATGACCACATCCTTGTTTGAAAATTCATGAACCTCTGTAAGCCAGGCCTAAGAAACGAAGTGAAAGTCACAAAGAAACAAAAAGTCTCACATAAAGAAGCGCAGTAGAATCACAAGTGAGGAGAAAATGGGATTTTAAAATTACCTACCGGTAAATCCTTTTCTCGTAGTCCGTAGAGGATACTGGGGTTCCATTTAGTACCATGGGGTATAGACAGGTCCACTAGGAGCCATGGGCACTTTAAGAATTTGATAGTGTGGGCTGGCTCCTCCCTCTATGCCCCTCCTACCAGACTCAGTCTAGGAAACTGTGCCCGAGGAGACGGACATACTTTGAGAGAAGGATAGATAAGGATTGCGGTGAGATTCCGAACCAGCACACACAAACAAGAGGAAAGCCATGCCAACCAAACTTGAAACAGGAACAGCAACAGCTGAACCAAACAACAATACTTAAAGTAACATTGCAGGAAAACCGAAGCACCGGGCGTGCGCCCAGTATCCTCTGAGGACTACGAGAAAAGGATTTACCGGTAGGCAATTAAAATCCTATTTTCTCTTACGTCCTAGAGGATACTGGGTTTCCATTTAGTACCATGGGTAAGTACCAAAGCTCTCAAACCGGGTGGGAGAGTATGGAGGTTCCTGCAGAACAGACTGACCAAACTGAAGGTCATCACAGGTCAAAGTATCGAACTTGTAAAACTTTGCAAACGTGTTCGAACCTGACCAAGTAGCTGCCCGGCAGAGCTGAAAAGCCTAGACACCCCGGGCAGCCGCCCAAGAAAAACCCACCGACCTAGTTGAGTGGGCCTTAACAGATTTCGAAACCGGCAAGCCTGCCGTGGAATAAGCATGCTGCATAGTGAGCCTGATCCAGCGTGCAATGGACTGCTTTGAAGCAGGACACCCAATCTTATTGGGATCATAGAGAACGAACAGCGAGTCAGATTTCCTGTTATGAGCTGTCCTCTTTACGTACACCTTCAAAGCCCTCACAACATCCAAAGACTTTGGAGTAGCAGAGGTGTCCATAACAGCCGGAAACACAATAGGTTGGTTGATGTGAAACGCGGACACCATCTTAGCAAGGAATTGCCGACGAGTTCTGAGTTCAGCTCTGTCCTCATGGAAAACTAAGTAGGGGCTCTTGTGAGACAACGCCCCTAGCTCCGACACACGTCTCGCCGAAACCAAGACCAACAGTGTGACGGTCTTCCACGTAAGATACTTAACCTCTACCGACTGTAACGGTTCAAACCAGTCCGATTGGAGGAACTGCAGCACCAAATTGAGATCCCAAGGTGCCGTATGAGGCACAAAGGGAGGTTGGATGTGCAGAACTCCTTTCAAGAATGTCTGCACCTCAGGAAGAGAAGCCAATTGTTTCTGAAAGAAAATGGGCAAGGCCGAAATCTGGACTTTTATTGAGCCCAGACGTAGGCCAACATCCACACCCGAATGCAGAAAAAGCAGGAATCGACCCAGATGAAATTCCACCGCAGAATATTTTCTGTTCTCACACAAAGACGTATTTCTTCCAAATACGGTAGTAATGTTTAGACGTTACCCCCTTCCTGGCTTGAATCATAATCGGGATGACTTTGTCAGGGATGTCTCTTCCGGCAAGAATCAGCCATTCAACTTCCATGCCATTAAACGTAGCCGTGGTAAGTCTTAATAGATGAATGGGCCCTGTTGCAGAAGATACTCGCGAAGTGGTAGAGGCCATGGATCTTTGAGGAGCATCTCCAGGAGGTCCACGTACCAGGCCCTTCTTGGCCAGTCCGGAGCAATGCGAATTGCTTGATCCTTTTCCCTTTTTATTCTTTTCAGAATTCTTGGGATCAGAGGAAGTGGAGGAAACGCGTACACCATCAGATATACCCATAGAGTCGTCAGAGCGTCCACCGCCTGTGGGTCTCTCGACCGGGAACAATACCGCTTGAGCTTCTTGTTGAGACGAGAGGCCATCATGTCGATCTGTGGATATCCCCATTGACTTGTCAAGCACCTGAACACCTCCGGGCGAAGGCCCCACTCCCCCAGGTGCAGGTCGTGTCTGCTGAGGAAGTCTGTTTCCCAGTTGTCTACTCCCGGAATGAAAACCGCCAACAACGCAGCAGCTTTTTTTTCTGCCCAGAGGAGAATTCTTGACACCTCTGACATTGCTGCTCTGCTTTTCCTTTCCGCCCTGTCGGTTTATGTAGGTTACTACCGTCACTTTGTCCGACTGGACCTGAATGGCCCGATCCTGAAGAAGATATGAGGCCTGCAGAAGGGCGTTGTATATAGCTCTGAGTTCCAGAATGTTGATTGGAGGGACGACTTCCTGACTTGACCATCTTCCTTGAAACTGCAGCCCCTGGGTGACAGCTCCCAACCTTGCGTCCGTGGTTAGCAGAATCCAATTTTGAATCCCGAACCGTCGGCCCTCGATCAGGTGAGAAGTTTGTAGCCACCACAGAAAGGAGATCCTGGCCTTTGGCGACAGACAGATCCTCTGGTGCATGTGAAGATGTGATCCGGACATTTGTCCAACAGATCGAGCTGAAAGGGTCGTGCATGAAACCTTCCGTATTGAAGAGCCTCGTAAGAGGCCACCATTTTCCCCAGAAGGTGAATGCATAGGTGCACCGATATCCGGGTTGGTTTCAGGACATCCCGAACCATCGACTGGATTATCAATGCCTTTTCCAACGGAAGAAAAACTTTCTGCGACTGTGTGTCCAGAATCATTCCCAGAAATGGGAGCCTCCGAGTTGGCTCTAAGTGAGATTTCGGAAGATTCAGAATCCAGCCGTGATCCAGGAGTAGTTGGGTTGTGAGGCCAATGCTGTTCAACAACCTCTACCTGGATGGAGCCTTTATCAGAAGATCATCCAGGTATGGAATTATGTTCACTCCCTGCTTGCGAAGGAGAAACATCATCTCTGCCATGACCTTTGTGAACACACTCTCGGTGCTGTGGAGAGACCAAAAGGTAGGGCCTGGAACTGGTAGTGACAGTCCTGCAATGCAAACTGCCTGGTGAGGTGGCCAGATCGGAATGTGAAGGTACGCATCCTTGATATCCAGAGACGCTAGGAATTCCCCCTCCCCCAGACCTGAGATCACCGCTCTCAGAGACTCCATCTTGAACTTAAATACTCGCAAGTACGGGTTCAATGATTTTAGATTCAGAATCGGCCTTACCGAACCGTCCAGTTTCGGCACTACAAACAAGTTGGAATAACGGCCCTCATTCCGAGTTGATAGCTCGCTAGCTACTTTTAGCAGCCGTGTATTTTTGCTTTGCAAGTTTGCGAACGCCTGTGCAGCCGAGCTGTGCAAAAACATTTTGTGCAGTTTCTGAGTAGGTCTAGACTTACTCAGCCCTTGCGATCACTTCAGTCTTTTTGGTGCCGGAATTGACGTCAGACACCCGCCCTGCAAACGCATGGACACGCCTGCGTTTTTCCAAACACTCCCAGAAAACGGTCAGTTGCCACCCACAAACGCCCTCTTCTTGTCAATCTCCTTGCGATCGCCCGTGCGAATGGATTCCTGGTTAAATCCATAGCTCAGCAACGATCTGCAGTGTACCCGTACGATGCGCATGCGCATTACAGTGCATACGCAGTAGAGACCTGATCGCTGCGAAAAAACGGCAGCGAGCGATCAACTCTGAATGACCCCCAATACCCCTAGTTTTGGAGATGAGGTGGATCTGGAACAAATGACCTGTGTTTGCACCAGTCTTTGAATGGCATCCTGTAAGGTTATACTTGTCTCCTGTGAAACTGGTAAGCCTGATTTGAAGAATCTGAGAGGTGGGAGTTCCTGAAACTCCAGTCTCTACCCCTGGGAAATAAGATCTATGACCCAGGGATCCTGGCATGATGTTGTCCAGATGTGACTGAAATTTTTTAGTCTGGGTCCCACCTGCCAGTCTTCTAGGCATCGCGGTCCATCGTCATGCTGAAGGCTTTGCGGAAGCAGAGCTGGAGCTCTGTACCTGAGAAACGGCAGTTGCTGGTTTGCGTGGTTACCTTTAGCGCCTCTGGTGGCTATAGAGGCTCCTCTGGCTTTGCCCTTAAACTTGGCAGTCCGAAAGGACTGTAGAGTAGTTCCTGAGTAGGTCTTCCTTGTTGGGGGAGCTGCAGAAAGAAGATATGTAGATTTACCCGCAGTAGCTTTGGCGATCCATTTGTCTAGTTCGTCTCCAAATAAGGCCTCTCCTGTGAATGTTAGGTCTTCCACACCTTTCCTGGAGTCCGCGTCTACAGTCCACTGGCGTAACCAAAAGCCCCTGCGTGCTGACACCGCCATAGCCGTGGTGGGTGCATTAAGCAAACCCACTTCTTTTATGATTTCCACCATAAAGTTTGCAGAGTCCTGTATATTATTGCAGGAGTAAAACAATCCCCCCCTAGATAAGGAATCCAACCCCTCAATTAGGTTACCTGACCATCTAGCAATGGCTTTAGTAATCCAACCACATGCTATAGTGGGTCTCTGGGCCACCCCAGTAGCCGTGTACAAGGATTTGAGTGTAGTCTCAATCTTGCGATCAGCCGTGTCTTTCAGGGAGGCTGCACCAGGGACAGGCAACACTATTTTCCGTGACAGCCTGGATACTGATGCATCCACTATCTGTGGATTTTCCCATTTTTTCCTATCCTCCGGAGAAAAAGGAAAAGATGAGCTTAACCTTTTAGGGATCAGAAATTTCAGAATTCATTAAATTAAAATCAGGATTAACCCACGGTTCTTCAAACAGGGTATTCAATTCCTTTGACACAGGAAAAGTGAGTGAGGATTTCTTTTTTACAATAAAATAAGAGTCCTTACACTTCTCTGCCACTTTATCAGGAATTTGCAGAATGTCTGATAGCTTCTACCAGAGCCTCTATTCCCTGTGACAGAGCAGCATCCCCCCCCTCTTCTGAATCCACCTCCCCTTCCTCCATATCTGACCCCTCAGCGTCAAAGTCAGACTGCAGGATAAGGGCCAGAGTTTGTTTGTTGTGGACAAATGGCAAGGGATTGAGACGCTTGTTTGGGGAGTGAGTCTCTATTCATAATCTCATCCACAGACTGTCTTAAGTATTGCGTCTCTTTCTCATTGCGGGACAATTTATTAGAAATATTACAAATCATTCCTTTAAGGAAATCCAGCCACACTGGTTCAGCTCCGCTAGCCTGAGAAGGTGCACTAGGGTGGTCTTCAGTATGCCACCGGCCGGGATCCGGGCGACCAGCATACCGACGCCGGGATTCCGATCGCCGGCATGCCGACACATTCTCCCTCATTAGCGCTCTCGCCCAGCTGTCGGTATGCCGGCGCCGGTATGCTGGCCCCCGGGATCCCGCCCGCCGGCCACTCATACTACACCCAGGGCACTACACTGAGTACATAGTAGTGAGCTCCCTGGAGAAGAGGGACACTCAGCCGTACATGAAACACACTCTTTGCCTGACATAATGTAAATGTGACAGCACGCACGCACACACACAGGAAAGGTCAAGAGCACAATTAACCCACAATGAGCCCATCCAGGGAGACACAGAGTATTTTAGAGCCAGCCCACAGCGCCCCTATCGCTAATGCCAAGCTTAGCCGGGTCGCAGACTAAGTACCCAGATAGGGGACTTAGTACACTATTAATCACTCCCCCCCTGCTATGACCCCCTGGTACCGCCGAGGTAATCTGGAGTCACACTGGAGGAGCTGCGCGTCCCTGTCAGTCAGCGTCTGTGTCCACTGCAGAGGGAAAATGCCGCTGGTGAGCTGCTGGATCCTCTCATAGTGAAGCCCTGTCCCTTCAATGGAGCGCGGTCTTCCCGCTTTTTTTATGCTGGCTGAGGTCATTTTTGTGCTTAAAATGGAGCAGAACCGTTTTAAGGCTGTGTTTGTCAGTTTCGGTACTGTGTACAGTGTTCTGAGACGCAGTTGTGTACTGTGTCTGGAGACGCAATCCGCCCCGGTTAGAAGCTGTGCGTCTCCGTACCCTCGTGCCGCCAGAATGGCCGGTGACCCGCTACCCGGGACACTGGCTTAGTACTCACCACTCTTCTTTCTTCTGGCTCGGTTAGGGGTGGCGGCGTGCTGCGGGAATTTACGCTTGCTGTGGTGGGGCTTGCGAATAGTTCCCTCAGGAGCTAGTGTCCTGTCAGCGGGGAACGGGACCATTAACCCTTTGGGAGGTTGGGCTGTTCTCCCCCCTAAGTTCCACGAAGCAGGCAGGCGGGTGCCAACCAGTACTGCCTGAAAATAACAAATAGAAAAATAAATGCAGAAAACTCTCCAGGAGCTTCCATAAGCGTGACCGTCTCCTCCGGGCACATTTTCTAAATGGAGTCTGGTAGGAGCGGCATGGAGGGAGGAGCCAGCCCACACTATCAAATTCTTAAAGTGCCCATGGCTCCTAGTGGACCCGTTTATACCCCATGGTACTAAATGGAACCCCAGTAACCTCTAGGAGGTAAGAGAAAGATAGTTTGAGTAATAGCAAGTTAATAATTAATGTAATTAACATGGAGCAAACATGCTTTGTTTCACTTAACTAGACATATGTCTGATAAATACCATTGGCTATCGTTTCAACCAAAATGTAAATATAGTATAAGACATACAAGCACAGAGAAATGAAATAATTTACAACCTGACTTTAAATGTACACCATAATTTTATTGCATAAACTATTATTGATGTATAATGTAAAAAAAAAATTAAATGTAGTATTTTTGGTTTTCTGGGGGCTGTCCTATACTCTTTTGTCCTCCTAATGCTGGTTGCACGAGCTTAGCTGTGAGAAATATACTTTGTGGCTGTTTGTAGTCTGACCTTATAGCACTACTCATGCTTTGCTTGGATTTTGCAAACTCACCAGAAAAAAAAATATGAATAAACAATCTGCAATAAAACTTCGGCACAGGTAACACAGGGGCAGATGTATTAACCTGGAGAAGGCATAAGGAAGTGATAAACCAGTAATATGTGCAAGGTGATAAATGCACCAGCCAATCAGCTCCAAAATGTAAATTAACAGTTGGGAGCTGATTGGCTGGTGTGTTTATCACCTTGCACTTATCACCGCTTTATCACTTCCTTACGCCGACTCCAGGCTTAATACATCTGCCCCACAGTGAGGGAGCTGGTGATTGGCCATTTGCTGCAAATTACAATCACACTAGTTGCTGGAGCAGTTGATTGTAGTGCACAATGGTCTTATGAGGACAAGGGGGTAATTTACTAAGGTTTGTAAAACAAGCAAGCGGTGGTGTTGCCGATTGCAACCAGATTCTAGCTTTCATTTCTCCACTGCATTCTAGGAAATGATAGAATCTGGTTGCTATGGGCAACACCACCACTGACCTGTTTTAGAAGCTTTAATAAATCTACCCCAGGGAGTAATGTGTGTATCCAGTAAACGCATTTCTGATTGTCAAATGCTGGGCAATGTCATCCAGTTACGGATCCAGCCACTGTCTCTGTTGTTAGTGCAGAGGCAAAGCCAACGTGAGGATTCCTTACTAGTCGTATACTGTGGAATCCCTGGAAAATATTGGGGAAGAAGAACCTGCATGGCCAGAAATTAAAGAGGTTTTGAGTGACATGCGAGTCTGACCATGTGACCTTCCCACGTATAGTAGGTCGGAATCAGATTCCCTGATAAGAAGAGACAATGAGGAATATGGAGAGAAATGACACAAAAGCTAATTCTGTCGAGATTTATTTACTTTCAAATATCGGTTCTAACTGATGTATTTTTGTTAGAAACTTAAATTGGCAAACTGTCCCTGATGTCATCAAATCTGAAAATCCTTGGATGCACAGCACTCCTAATCTGTACAAATGAGAGTGAGGGAGAAGAAAAGGGTAATCACGCACTAGTCAAGGTTCTGAAAATGAGACTGGGTAAAAGTAAAGGCGCTGCAGATAAGACATGGCCTCAAGGAAGGCCCGGATAATTCCAACTCGACCCTATTACACTGCGCAGCAACATGGCTTATACACATGCATGTGCAATAACCAGTGGTATATGCTGGCAGTGTAAAAATAAGATTTTACTCACCGGTAAATCTATTTCTCGTAGTCCGTAGTGGATGCTGGGAACTCTGTAAGGACCATGGGGAATAGCGGCTCCGCAGGAGACTGGGCACAACTAAAGAAAGCTTTAGGACTACCTGGTGTGCACTGGCTCCTCCCACTATGACCCTCCTCCAGACCTCAGTTAGGATACTGTGCCCGGAAGAGCTGACACAATAAGGAAGGATTTTGAATCCCGGGTAAGACTCATACCAGCCGCACCAATCACACCGTATAACTCGTGATGCTATACCCAGTTAACAGTATGAATAACAACTGAGCCTCACCAACAGATAGCTCATAACAATAACCCTTTAGTTAAGCAATAACTATATACAAGTTTTGCAGACAATCCGCACTTGGGATGGGTGCCCAGCATCCACTACGGCCTACGAGAAATAGATTTACCGGTGAGTAAAATCTAATTTTCTCTGACGTCCTAGTGGATGCTGGGAACTCCGTAAGGACCATGGGGATTATACCAAAGCTCCCAAACGGGCGGGAGAGTGCGGATGACTCTGCAGCACCGAATGAGCAAACTCAAGGTCCTCCTTAGCCAGGGTATCAAACTTGTAGAATCTTGCAAAAGTGTTTGAACCCGACCAAGTAGCAGCTCGGCAAAGTTGTAAAGCCGAGACCCCTCGGGCAGCCGCCCAAGAAGAGCCCACTTTCCTCGTGGAATGGGCCTTTACAGATTTAGGATGCGGCAGTCCAGCCGCAGAATGTGCAAGTTGAATCGTGCTACAGATCCAGCGAGCAATAGTCTGCTTAGAAGCAGGAGCACCCAGCTTGTTGGGTGCATACAGGATAAATAGCGAGTCAGTTTTTCTGACTCCAGCCGTCCTGGAAACATATATTTTCAGGGCCCTGACTACGTCCAGCAACTTGGAGTCCTCCAAGTCCCGAGTAGCCGCAGGCACCACAATAGGTTGGTTCACATGAAAAGCTGATACCACCTTAGGAAGGAATTGGGAACGCGTCCTCAATTCCGCCCTATCCACATGAAAAATCAGATAAGTGCTTTTGCATGACAAAGCCGCCAATTCTGATACACGCCTGGCCGAAGCCAAGGCCAACAGCATGACCACTTTCCACGTGAGGTATTTTAGCTCCACGGTTTTAAGTGGCTCAAACCAATGCGACTTCAGGAAATCCAACACCACGTTGAGATCCCACGGTGCCACTGGAGGCACAAACGGGGGCTGAATATGCAGCACTCCCTTAACAAAAGTCTGAACTTCAGGCAGTGAAGCCAGTTCTTTTTGGAAGAAAATGGACAGAGCCGAAATCTGGACCTTAATGGAACCCAATTTTAGGCCCATAGACACTCCTGACTGTTGGAAGTGCAGAAAACGACCCAGTTGAAATTCCTCCGTTGGGGCCTTTCTGGCCTCACACCAAGCAACATATTTTCGCCAAATACGGTGATAATGTGTCACGGTCACATCTTTCCTCGCCTTAATCAGCGTAGGAATGACTTCCTCCGGAATGTCTTTTTCCTTTAGGATCCGGTGTTCAACCGCCATGCCGTCAAACGCAGCCGCGGTAAGTCTTGGAACAGACAGGGTCCCTGCTGCAGCAGGTCCTGTCTGAGCGGCAGAGGCCATGGGTCCTCTGAGATCATTTCTTGAAGTTCTGGGTACCAAGATCTTCTTGGCCAATCCGGAACCACGAGTATAGTTCGTACTCCTCTCTTTCTTATTATTCTCAGTACCTTGGGTATGAGAGGCAGAGGAGGGAACACATACACCGACTGGTACACCCACGGTGTTACCAGAGCGTCCACAGCTATCGCCTGAGGGTCCCTTGACCTGGCGCAATATCTTTTTAGCTTTTTGTTGAGGCGGGGCGCCATCATGTCCACCTGTGGCCTTTCCCACTGGTGTACAATCATTTGGAAGACTTCTGGATGAAGTCCCCACTCTCCCGGGTGGAGGTCGTGCCTGCTGAGGAAGTCTGCTTCCCAGTTGTCCACTCCCGGAATGAACACTGCTGACAGTGCTAACACGTGATTCTCCGCCCATCGGAGAATCCTTGTGGCTTCTGCCATCGCCATCCTGCTTCTTGTGCCGCCCTGTCGGTTTACATGGGCGACCGCCGTGATGTTGTCTGACTGAATCAGTACCGGCTGGTGTTGAAGCAGGGGCCTTGCCTGACTTAGGGCATTGTAAATGGCCCTTAGTTCCAGAATATTTATGTGTAGGGCAGTCTCTTGACTTGACCATAGTCCTTGGAAATTTCTTCCCTGAGTGACTGCCCCCCAGCCTCGAAGGCTGGCATCCGTGGTCACCAGGACCCAGTCCTGTATGCCGAATCTGCGGCCCTCTAGAAGATGAGCACTCTGCAGCCACCACAGTAGAGACACCCTGGCCCTTGGGGACAAGGTTATCAGCCGATGCATCTGAAGATGCGATCCGGACCACTTGTCCAGCAGATCCCACTGAAAGATCCTTGCATGGAACCTGCCGAATGGAATTGCTTCGTAAGAAGCTACCATCTTTCCCAGGACTCGCGTGCAGTGATGCACCGACACCCGTTTTGGTTTTAGGAGGTCTCTGACAAGAGATGACAACTCCCTGGCCTTTTCCTCCGGGAGAAACACTTTTTTCTGTTCTGTGTCCAGAACCATCCCCAGGAACAGTAGATGCGTTGTAGGAACCAGCTGCGACTTCGGGATATTCAGGATCCAGCCGTGCTGTTGTAGCACTGTCTGAGCTAGTGCTACTCCGATCAACAACTGTTCCCTGGACCTCGCCTTTATAAGGAGATCGTCCAAGTACGGGATAATTATGACTCCCTTTTTTCGAAGGAGTATCATCATTTCTGCCATTACCTTGGTAAATACCCTCGGAGCCGTGGATAGACCAAACGGCAACGTCTGGAATTGGTAAGGACAGTCCTGTACCACAAATCTGAGGTACTCCTGGTGAGGAGGGTAAATGGGGACATGCAGGTAAGCATCCTTGATGTCCAGTGATACCATGTAATCCCCCTCGTCCAGGCTCGCAATAACCGCTCTGAGCGATTCCATTTTGAACTTGAACCTTCTTGTCACGATCCGGGTATCTGGACGCCATTTCTTACCCATCAGATGCCTCCTAAGGCTGGCTCAGCGCTCCAGGACCGGATCCCATCTGTTATCCTAATGTTCACATTCCTGCATCCTCTCCTGTCTCTCTGAGACGCTGTCACAGTAACGCCTTATTACATCTGGCATGGCGTCTCCCGCGGCCTCCGCCGCCGTCCCTGAGCTTCTGCATGCAGAGTGTCAGAGTGGCGATTACGTCAGCCGCGGCCTCCGCTGTGTCCGCGTGGTTGGATGTGCACTTGTCAGCTTGGCGTCTCCTGTCTCCAGTGGCCGGCGCCGCCATTACTGTTTTCATTACCACATGGATTACAAACCAAACTTCCCTCCAAGTGTCTGCATGGGCGCAGCCATCTTGGATTCTGTCAGCTGATCATTTCCTCCAATCTGTTGTCAGTATTGTTAATCTGCATAATTGCCTAGCCAATCCCTTCCTTGCTGCAGGTATAAGTACACTGTGCCTGAGCAAGGAAGGCGTCAGTGCTTTGGTTGTCAAACCTAGTTCCTGTTTGTCTCTCTCCTGTGATTGTCTTCCAGGTTCCAGCTCCTGTCTCAAGACTTCCACCATAGAGACCCGCACCAGCATTCCACCTGCGGTGTAGCCTGACTCTCCAATCCATTGTGGATTCATCTGTTTCCAGCTACAACATTACCTGCTTCCAGCTCAGCTTCCAGCAGAGTACAGCTTCCCTTAAAGGGCCGGTGTCCTTTCTACACTTTACCACTCTCCACCGGTATTATTATTTTTCCGCTCTCAAGTTCTACATTTCAGTTCATATTTCATCGCTCCCAAGTTCATTTATTATTTAACTGGTTCCAGCCAGTATCCACTCCGTGCTAACAACAGTCTGGTTCCAGCCAGTATCCACAGCAGCTGTTTTATCTTCAGCAACCCAGCTTTTCCTGGAACACCAGCTGGCACAATCCTGGGTTATCTCCATTGCTACAGTCGGGCCTGGTAAGGACTTTCCATCTAGAAGATCATAAGAACTATCTCACACTACCAGTGCCCTGTGGCTCCTGCCATCCTGTAGTACCCAGGAACTGTATTTATTCTTTGCTGACTTTTTACGTTTTCTTTTACTGCTGCTGTGTTGCGGAGTTGTCATAATAAACATCATTGACTTTTATCCAAGTTGTCGTGGTCACGCCTTCGGGCAGTTATTATTCATGTTACTTACATGTCCAGGGGTCTGATACAACCTCCCAGGTTCCGGTACATCTCAGCCCCTACAACTGAGGCTGCCTCCCGTCAGCTCAGGCCCTCAGTTGTGACAGTAAGCACTGACCTAATGAATCCAGCCGGAGACCAGGATCAAGCGGCCAGGCCGATGCAAGAACTGGCAGCCCGACTAGAACATCAGGAGGCTGCACAGGGCCACATCATCCGCTGTCTCCAGGATCTCTCTACTCGGTTGGATGGGATTCAGACAACTCTCCGTGGATCAGGCGCGTCTGGTGCGTCAACCACAGTGACTCCAGCTATAACCCCACCCACCTTACCCATTTCTGCTCCACGTCTTCATCTTCCAACGCCAGCAAAATTTGACGGATCTCCAAGATTCTGCAGGGGATTTCTCAACCAGTGTGAGATTCAGTTTGAGCTACAACCTGGCAATTTTCCCAGTGACCGTACAAAAATTGCCTACATTATTTCTCTTCTCAGTGGCTCAGCCCTTGATTGGGCATCACCGTTATGGGAGAGGTCCGACACCCTGCTATCTTCCTACACTGCCTTCGTGTCAACATTCAGGCGCATCTTCGACGAGCCAGGCCGGGTAACCTCAGCTTCATCCGAGATTCTCCGTTTACGCCAGGGGTCACGTACTGTAGGACAATATCTGATACAGTTCCAGATCCTGGCATCCGAACTGGCATGGAACGACGAGGCCCTGTATGCTGCATTCTGGCATGGCTTATCTGAGCGTATTAAAGATGAGTTAGCTACCAGAGACTTACCTTCTAAGTTAGATGAGCTAATCTCACTCTGCACGAAAGTTGATTTACGTTTCAGAGAGAGAGCAACTGAGCGTGGAAGATCATCTGCTCCAAAATCTTCTGCTCCTCCTCCTCGTCAACTGTCACCATCTAAAGATGAGCTCATGCAACTTGGCCGTTCCCGTTTAACTCCTGCTGAGCGCCGAAGACGTCTCTCCGAGTCTCTCTGTCTCTATTGTGCAGCTCCGTCTCACACCATTAATGCCTTTCCCAAACGTCCGGGAAACTCCAAATCCTAGCTCGCCAAGGAGAGGGCCGGCTAGGAGTAATGATCTCCTCTCCATCTCCTCAAGATTGTAATCTCCCAGTCTCGCTTCAAGTTGCTCAACGTTATCGGAACGTCATTGCCCTCCTTGATTCCGGAGCAGCTGGGAACTTTATTACCGAAGCCTATGTTAAACGGTGGTCCCTACCCACCGAGAGACTTCCTTCGTCCATTTCTTTAACTGCCGTGGATGGCAGCAAAATTTTTGATGCAGTTATTTCTTTAAGGACTCTACCAGTTCGTCTGAGAGTGGGAGTTCTTCATTCCGAACTTATTTCTTTTTTAGTGAGTCCAAGAGCCACACATCCTGTGGTCCTGGGCCTTCCATGGCTCCGTCTTCACAATCCTACAATTGATTGGACGACTACGCAAATCCTGGCATGGGGTTCCTCCTGTGCTGAGACATGTTTGTTTAAAGTATTGCCTCTCTGTTCTTCCTCCCCCAGGTCGTCTGATGTTCCACCTCCTCCATATCAAGATTTCACGGATGTGTTCAGTAAAGCTTCTGCTGATATCCTTCCTCCTCATAGAGAATGGGACTGTCCGATTGATCTCGTTCCAGGGAAGGTTCCACCTCGAGGCCGAACTTATCCGTTGTCTCTGCCTGAGACGCATTCTATGGAGGAATATATTAAAGAGAACCTAGCAAAGGGGTTCATTCGACCTTCTTCTTCTCCAGCCGGCGCAGGCTTCTTTTTTGTAAAAAAGAAAGATGGTGGTCTGCGGCCGTGCATCGACTACAGAGGTTTGAACGACATTACCATCAAGAACCGTTATCCTTTACCCCTGATTACTGAGCTCTTTGACAGAGTTAGCGGAGCTACTATCTTTACAAAGCTGGACTTGCGAGGTGCATACAATCTCATCCGGATCCGTGAGGGTGACGAGTGGAAGACCGCCTTTAACACCCGTGACGGACATTATGAGTACCTCGTCATGCCCTTCGGATTGAGCAATGCTCCAGCTGTCTTCCAGCATTTTGTCAATGAGATCTTCAGAGACATTCTATACCGTCATGTCGTGGTCTATCTAGACGATATCCTCATTTTTGCCAACGATTTAGAGGAACATCGTTTTTGGGTTAAAGAGGTTCTGTCCCGTCTCCGTGTCAATCATCTCTATTGCAAATTAGAAAAATGCGTCTTTGAAGTCAAGTCCATTCCGTTTCTAGGGTACATTGTGTCCGGTTCCGGACTAGAGATGGATCCTGAGAAACTACAAGCAATCCAAAATTGGCCGGTACCCTTAACCCTCAAAGGGGTCCAGAGGTTCTTAGGGTTCGCCAACTATTACCGAAAGTTTATACGAGACTTTTCCACCATTGTGGCGCCTATTACTGCTTTCACTAAGAAGGGTGCTAACCCGTCCAAGTGGTCTGAAGAAGCCATGCAAGCATTTCATCTTTTAAAACAAAGGTTCATCTCTGCGCCTGTTCTGAAACAGCCTGACATCGACTCTCCTTTCATCTTAGAGGTGGATGCCTCCTCCGTTGGAGTAGGAGCGGTGTTATCTCAGAGGGCTAAAGATGGCCATTTACACCCTTGCAGTTTCTTCTCCCGGAAGTTCTCCCCAGCTGAGCGCAACTATGCCATTGGCGACCAGGAGTTGCTAGCCATCAAGCTCGCTCTAGAAGAGTGGAGGTATCTGTTGGAGGGAGCTTCTCATTCAATCACCATACTTACAGACCACAAGAACCTTTTATACCTGAAGGGCGCACAATGTCTCAACCCTCGTCAGGCCAGATGGGCACTTTTCTTTTCCAGGTTCGACTTTAAACTCCAGTTCTGTCCGGGCTCTCAGAATCGCAAGGCCGATGCCCTTTCCCGCTCATGGGAGCAAGAAAATGAGTCAGAGTCTTCAGACAAGCATCCTATTATAAATCCGTTGGCATTCTCCACGGTAGGGATGGACTCTACGCCCCCATCAGGGAAAAGTTTTGTAAAGCCGATGCTAAGGAAGAAGCTCATGCATTGGGCCCATGCTTCCCGTTTTGCCGGACATACAGGTATCCAAAAAACCCTGGAGTTTATCTCTAGGTCCTATTGGTGGCCAACTCTGAAAAAGGACGTCTTGGAGTTTATTGCATCTTGCCCAAAGTGTGCCCAACATAAAGTATCCCGCCAGTCGCCTGCGGGGCAACTGGTTCCACTATCCGTTCCCCGTCGACCCTGGACCCACTTGTCGATGGATTTCATTACAGACTTACCCATGTGCAACAAGTTCAATACCATCTGGGTGGTAGTTGACCGGTTCACCAAGATGGCACACTTCATTCCTCTCACCGGTCTTCCGTCAGCTTCCAAGTTGGCTCAAGTATTCATACAAGAGATCTTCCGACTCCACGGTCTTCCTGAAGAAATTATCTCAGATCGAGGAGTTCAATTCACAGCCAAATTCTGGCGAAGTTTATGTCAAGTCCTCCAAGTCAAGCTAAAGTTTTCCACGGCTTACCATCCTCAGACCAATGGTCAAACCGAGAGGGTGAATCAGGACTTGGAGGCCTTCCTCCGCATCTATGTGTCCTCCTCTCAAGATGACTGGGTTCAATTACTTCCCTGGGCCGAGTTCTGTCATAACAACCAGTATCATTCTTCATCTGCTTCAACACCATTCTTCACTAACTTTGGATTCCACCCTAAAGTCCCTGAGTTCCAACCGCTTCCAGCAACTTCTGTTCCCGCAGTGGATATCACCTTGCATCAGTTTGCCAATATCTGGAAGAGCGTACGATCAGCTCTGCTCAAGGCATCGTTCAGGTACAAGAAGTTTGCGGATAAGAAGCGTCGAGCAGTTCCTGCTCTCAAGGTGGGTGATCGGGTATGGTTATCCACGAAGAATTTGAGGTTAAGAGTTCCCAGTATGAAGTTTGCACCTCGCTATATCGGTCCTTTCAAGATTGAACAAGTCATCAATCCTGTTGCTTACAGACTCCAGTTGCCTCCCTTCTTAAAAATACCCAGGACATTCCATGTTTCCCTGTTGAAACCGCTGATCTTGAATCGGTTTCATTCCTCACTTCCTCCAACTCCGAAAGTCCAAACTCAACGAGGCGTTGAGTATGAAGTGGCCAAGATCCTGGACTCACGTCACCGTTACGGTCAACTACAATATCTTATTGACTGGAAAGGTTATGGTCCTGAGGAACGTTCATGGACCAATGCTTCTGATGTCCATGCTCCTGCCTTGGTCCGGAGATTCCATTCCAACTTTCCTCAAAAGCCAAAGAAGTGTCCTGGGGCCACTCCTAAAGGGGGGGGTGCTGTCACGATCCGGGTATCTGGACGCCATTTCTTACCCATCAGATGCCTCCTAAGGCTGGCTCAGCGCTCCAGGACCGGATCCCATCTGTTATCCTAATGTTCACATTCCTGCATCCTCTCCTGTCTCTCTGAGACGCTGTCACAGTAACGCCTTATTACATCTGGCATGGCGTCTCCCGCGGCCTCCGCCGCCGTCCCTGAGCTTCTGCATGCAGAGTGTCAGAGTGGCGATTACGTCAGCCGCGGCCTCCGCTGTGTCCGCGTGGTTGGATGTGCACTTGTCAGCCTGGCGTCTCCTGTCTCCAGTGGCCGGCGCCGCCATTACTGTTTTCATTACCACATGGATTACAAACCAAACTTCCCTCCAAGTGTCTGCATGGGCGCAGCCATCTTGGATTCTGTCAGCTGATCATTTCCTCCAATCTGTTGTCAGTATTGTTAATCTGCATAATTGCCTAGCCAATCCCTTCCTTGCTGCAGGTATAAGTACACTGTGCCTGAGCAAGGAAGGCGTCAGTGCTTTGGTTGTCAAACCTAGTTCCTGTTTGTCTCTCTCCTGTGATTGTCTTCCAGGTTCCAGCTCCTGTCTCAAGACTTCCACCATAGAGACCCGCACCAGCATTCCACCTGCGGTGTAGCCTGACTCTCCAATCCATTGTGGATTCATCTGTTTCCAGCTACAACATTACCTGCTTCCAGCTCAGCTTCCAGCAGAGTACAGCTTCCCTTAAAGGGCCGGTGTCCTTTCTACACTTTACCACTCTCCACCGGTATTATTATTTTTCCGCTCTCAAGTTCTACATTTCAGTTCATATTTCATCGCTCCCAAGTTCATTTATTATTTAACTGGTTCCAGCCAGTATCCACTCCGTGCTAACAACAGTCTGGTTCCAGCCAGTATCCACAGCAGCTGTTTTATCTTCAGCAACCCAGCTTTTCCTGGAACACCAGCTGGCACAATCCTGGGTTATCTCCATTGCTACAGTCGGGCCTGGTAAGGACTTTCCATCTAGAAGATCATAAGAACTATCTCACACTACCAGTGCCCTGTGGCTCCTGCCATCCTGTAGTACCCAGGAACTGTATTTATTCTTTGCTGACTTTTTACGTTTTCTTTTACTGCTGCTGTGTTGCGGAGTTGTCATAATAAACATCATTGACTTTTATCCAAGTTGTCGTGGTCACGCCTTCGGGCAGTTATTATTCATGTTACTTACATGTCCAGGGGTCTGATACAACCTCCCAGGTTCCGGTACATCTCAGCCCCTACAACTGAGGCTGCCTCCCGTCAGCTCAGGCCCTCAGTTGTGACACTTCTTATGTAAGTGTTCAGTGATTTTAGATTTAAAATGGGTCTCACCGAACCGTCCGGTTTCGGTACCACAAACAACGTGGAATAATAACCCCTTCCCTGTTGCAGGAGGGGTACCTTGATTATCACCTGCTGAGAGTACAGCTTGTGAATTGCCTCCAGCACGGCCTCCCTGTCTAGGGGAGTTGTTGGCAAAGCTGATTTGAGGAAACGGCGAGGGGGAGACGTCTCGAATTCCAGCTTGTAACCCTGAGATACCACTTGTAGAATCCAGGGATCTACCTGTGAGCGAGCCCACTGGTCGCTGAAGTTCCGGAGACGGGCCCCCACCGCACCTGGCTCCGCCTGTGGAGCCCCAGCGTCATGCGGTGGACTTAGAGGAAGCGGGAGAGGGCTTTTGCTCCTGGGAACTGGCTGCATGGTGCAGCTTTTTCCCCCTGACTGTACCTGATAATACGGTGCTTTCTTTGGCTGTGAGGGAACATGGGGTAAAAATGTCGACTTTCCAGCAGTTGCTGTGGAGACAAGGTCCGAGAGACCCTCCCCAAACAATTCCTCACCTTTGTAAGGCAAAACCTCCATGTGCCTTTTAGAATCTGCATCACCTGTCCATTGCCATGTCCACAATACCCTCCTGGCAGATATGGACATTGCATTTACTCTAGATGCCAGCCGGCAAATATCCCTCTGGGCATCTCTCTCCATGCTGAAGCAATAGCCGATCGCAGTATAAAACCTGAGTGTGTATACACAGACTTCAGGATAGCCTCCTGCTTTCTATCTGCAGGCTCCTTTAGGGCGGCCGTATCCGGAGACGGTAGTGCCACCTTTTTTGACAAGCGTGTGAGTGCTTTATCCACCCTAGGGGATGTCTCCCAACGTGACCTATCCTCTGGCGGGAAAGGGTACGCCATTAGTAATCTTTTAGAAATCACCAGTTTCTTATCGGGGGAAGCCCACGCTTCATCACACACTTCATTCAACTCATCAGATGGGGGAAAAACCACTGGTTGCTTTTTCTCCCCAAACATAATACCCTTTTTTGTGGTACCTGGGTAAAGATCAGAAATGTGCAACACATCTTTCATTGCCGTAATCATGTAACGGATGGCCCTATTGGAATGTACCGTGGTCTCACCATCGTCGACACTGGAGTCAGTATCCGTGTCGACGTCTGTATCTGCCATCTGCGGTAGCGGGCGTTTTAGGGCCCCCGATGGCTTTTGAGACGCCTGGGCAGGCACGGGCTGAGAAGCCGGCTGTCCCACATCTGTTATGTCGTCAAACCTTTTGTGTAAGGAGTTGACACTGTCACGTACTTCCTTCCACATATCCATCCACTCAGGTGTCGACCCCGCAGGGGGTGACATCACATTTATAGGCACCTGCTCCGCCTCCACATAAGCCTCCTCATCAAACATGTCGACACAGCCGTACCGACACACCGCACACACAGGGAATGCTCTGACTGAGGACAGGACCCCACAAAGCCCTTTGGGGAGACAGAGAGAGAGTATGCCAGCACACACCAGAGCTATATATAGTGCCGGGATTTACACTACTCACAGTGATTTCCCTTATAGCTGCTTATTACACAGAATTGCGCCTAAATGTAGTGCCCCCCCTCTCTTTTTTACCCTTATGTAGTCTGAAACTGCAGGGGAGAGCCTGGGAGCGATCCTTCCAGCGGAGCTGAGAGAGGAAATGGCGCCAGTGTGCTGAGGGAGATAGCCCCGCCCCTTTTTTGGCGTACTTCTCCCGCTTTTATTAAATTAATGTGGCAGGGGTATTTTACACATATATAGCCTAGTAAGCTATATTATGTGTGTTTGCCACCTGTAAGGTACTCAAATTGCTGCCCAGGGTGACCGGAGTGTGTGGTGTGCACAGGGAGCAATGGCGCACAGCTGCAGTGCTGTGTGCTACCTTAATGAAGACAGGAGTCTTCAGCCGCCGATTTTGAGGAAGATCTTCTTGCTTCTGGCTCTGCAAGGGGGACGGCGGCGCGGCTCCGGGACCGGACGATCATGGACGGGCCCAGTGTTCGATCCCTCTGGAGCTAATGGTGTCCAGTAGCCTAAGAAGCCCAAGCTATCTGCAAGCAGGTAGGTTCGCTTCTCTCCCCTAAGTCCCTCGTAGCAGTGAGTCTGTTGCCAGCAGATCTCACTGAAAATAAAAAAACTAAAATATACTTTCTTTTTCTAGGAGCTCAGGAGAGCCCCTAGTGTGCATCCAGCTCAGCCGGGCACAAAATTCTAACTGAGGTCTGGAGGAGGGTCATAGCATACCTCCCAACTGTCCCGATTTTCGCGGGACAGTCCCGTTTTTTGGGGACTGTCCCGTTGTCCCACCCGCGGGCCACAGTGTCCCGCGGTGGGGCGGGTCAGTTGGGAGGTTCTGTCAATTGCTGCTCTGCTTAACAGAGCAGCGGTGAATAGACGCTGTGCGCATGCGCACAGCGTCTATTCAGTGGAGTCAGAGGGAGAGGGAGCATGCCAGCGGCTCACAGAGCGCTGGGCATGCCCCCTCAGTGACGAAAACGGAGGCGTAGCTCGCGATCGCGGGTCCTCCCGCGAAGCCACGCCCCTTCCCATAGGTCACGCCCCCTTTTCGGGAGCGCGCGCGACGTAGCCGCGCGAGTGTCCCGCTCCGCAAAGAAGCAAAGTTGGGAGGTATGGTCATAGTGGGAGGAGCCAGTGCACACCAGGTAGTCCTAAAGCTTTCTTTAGTTGTGCCCAGTCTCCTGCGGAGCCGCTATTCCCCATGGTCCTTACGGAGTTCCCAGCATCCACTAGGACGTCAGAGAAAGGGGTATTAGTCAAAATGGGTGGCACTGCAAATTAGGCACGGTATCAGATAAGGCTCGACACAATAGTCTTGGCACCCAGCAACGCATATTAAAATCGGACTTCTGATACAGCACTGCATGTATAAATGGTCAGCAGTTATCGTTCTGCATACTGTACTTGTCTTTCCCAAAAATAAGACACTGCATAGTTTTCAGATCTGTTCCTATTCTGTTTCAGTTTAATGTACTGTAGGCTGTTATCAACTACCTATTGTTCCCTACTTACTGCTGGAACACAAGCAAAAGTAAACAGGATAGATTTATTCTAATTGTTTTACAGAAGCCCTGATGTGAGAATCTAGTCCAGGGAAGTACAGACTGAGGAAGTTGATAGATAGATAAGACTGCCATATATAGCTATCACATGTAAAAATACATCCAAGGCATATATCTCTAAACGTAAACCTTATCTCAACTGAGCACGCATAGGCGGTGTAGATTTATTATTTTGATGATCATGTTCCTTTAGCTTGTTGTGGATACCAATATGATTTTATGGGTTTGACAATGGTGTAATCTAGTTCTTTTTCTGGGTGCACCAGCAAGCCGACACTGCTCTGGTTTGGCTGTTGAAATGTATGTGAAATGTAATAACCTTGAAGCATAGAGTGTACAGCAGTAGGTAAGAGAGCGAAGAAATAGGTTTAGACACACATTTCTGAGGAATTCTGTTACATACACGGATGTTGTCAAATGATGTCTTGCTTGTGATGTCATACAACAGGAGCAGAGCTGGGGGTAGGAGAGAAAAGTATCAGCATCAGTTACTCTCTGTGGGGTACATTTACTAAGGTATGAGTTTTTTTTTTTAGAAGTGGAGATAGCAACCAATCAGATTCTAGCTATTATCTTCTAGAAACAGCTAGATAAATGTAAAGTGTAATCCGATTGGTTGCTATGGGCAACATCTCCACTTCTAAAAAAAACCTCCACCTTAGTAAATTTACCCCTGTATGTTTTTCAGAGATCGATAAATTCACTCACCCTGTGCATCTCTGTAATAAGCATGTGTGACACTCCGAAAGCGCTCCTGACCAGCCGTGTCCCAGATCTGCAGAATGTTATGCATGACACATTAGACAGTGCGCCTCATCTTGCATGCTACTTTTGCGCATATAAAGCAGAAAAGGATCCTTGTGCAAGAGATAATCAGTATGGTTAGTGTGTCCTACTACAGTCGATTTTAATCAATTCCAAAATGATAAAAATCAATCAACAACAATGTTGTTTTTGAGAGGCTAAATTGCACATTTACTAACACTTAAATCGATATAAAAAAAATAAACAATTGGCTGTAAGTAAATGTGCAATGTAGCCCCTGAAAAACACAACATCAATTTTGACCACTATTTACAGCAGATGTATTATCCTACGCCATGCTGCAATAGAAAAATAGAGAGGGAAGTTGAGAAGCAAGAATAGAAGAGAACATGTTACCAAATAAATCCTTGTTCCACGTATTTATCACCAATATTAAACTGTAATTAAGTAACAGACACAAAAAGGAACATTTATCAAAGAGCAGTTTTGCAAAACCACACATATCTTGGAGATTTTATATGCAGTTTTGAAAATGGCTAAAGTGTTTTTATACAACATGGGGGGTAAATCCAAGTTGATCGCAGCAGGAATTTTTATAGCAATTGGGCAAAACCATGTGCACTGCAGGGGAGACAGATTTAACATGTGCAGAGAGAGAGAGATTTGGGTGTGGTGTGTCCAATCTGCAATCTAATTTGCAGTGTAAAAATAAAGCAGCCAGTATTTACCCTGCACAGAAACAAAATAACCCACCCAAATCTAACTCTCTCTGCAAATGTTATATCTGCCTCCCCTGCAGTGCACATGGTTTTGCCCAACTGCTAAAAAATTTCCTTCTGCGATCAACTTGGAATTACCCCCATGGTTTGAAACAGTGATGTGCAGTGAGGTGAGGCAGAGCCTTTCCTGTCATACTAACGTATAAGCCAGAGTTTTGACTTTATAAAGTATATGAAAAATACAAAGAATATTTTAGAAATATCTTCTTTGTATTATTCTAATAATTTTTATGGTCAAAACTCTGAAGTAAAAAACTATGACAGGTGAGACACTGCCTATATCTTTTCCGCACATCTCTGATCAAAACTCAACAATTTTCCAGCAGTATATACTGCTGCATCTGTGTATAATGCCCACATGAACCATTTGGCTCATATATTGTGTGTAAATCTGGCTCTGGTACTAGGCAGTGCCTCCTGTGCTATTTACCTCACCGAATGTCCCTGGTTTGAAGCCATCACGTCAAAACGCGAACAACCAGTGGACATTTTTTTTTTTTATTTGAGACATGCATCCAGTGAGAAAGTGGAAACCACCTGCAGTGATCTTTCTGATCTCTCTAGTGGGTAAATTTACTAAGATGGGAGTTCTATTTAAGATGGGATGTTGCCCATAGCAACCAATCAGATTCTACTTCTCATTTATCTAGCACCTTCTAAAATATAATACCTGAAATCTGATTGGTTGCTATGGGCAACATAACTTCTTAAACAGAACTCCCATCTTAGTAAATTTACCCCTAGGTGTGGCGGGCAGAACGTTCCTCAGGTCCCCCTACAGGACCAGGCCGGTGCTGAATAGCACTGGGATGTTCCTAAACTGAAGTGGATAATTTACATCTGGTTTTATCATCTGGTTTTGAATAAACCACATAGAGTTTAGGGGACTTACATTGCATGCAGTTTGGGGTTTCAGTCTCCAAACCACAAGACAGCAAATACCGCAGTTTGGACCTGAAAACTGCATGCAAGGTGTGAAGATTTCAAACCCGCACTTTGATAAAATAAACCCATAGATTTAGCAAATACACAGGTCTGAACACAGCGCATAATTTCCCTTAATATGGCAAAGCTAGACATGGGATGCAGAGAGGTTTCATCACAGACGTGATCAGCAGAATACCTAATTTTCCCTCTTACCACCTACACAGATGACTTTGGGCCTGATTCACAGTATGCCAATGTTTGCACACTTGGCCAATTTTTCTTTGTACTGCGCAGTTGTCTGAACACAATAAGCATGTGTTGCAGTGGTTTATCTACAGCGGTCAGAGTGAGATTTTCGGACATAGAGTGGCTTACAGGCAGTGTGCATTTATGGGCAGTAATGGGGTGGCTAGTTAAACATAGACATGCTGCAAAATGTTTTGTGGGTGTGTCGCAGCCAGTCACTCTGTGCACAATTGCAACGGTTCCAGCGGATTAGTTCTGATGTACATTCTGAGCAGGAAAAAGAGGAGAATTATTCTCCATAAGGCTGCTCAGAAGCTCAATGGTATAACCGATGATGCATCTTTGGATGTATGTGGCGGATTGCAGATGCAGCCGGTGGGCGTGTCTATGTAGATTCCTTAGCTGCAGCATTAGCATATATTTGCAGTACTGCTGCATGCAAAAAAATAGGATTTTAATACCTACCGGTAAATCCTTTTCTCTTAGTCCGTAGACGATGCTTCAAGAACCATGGGGTATAGACGGGATCCGCAGGAGACATGGGCACTTTAAGACTTTAAATGAGGTGTGAACTGGCTCTTCCCTCTATGCCCCTCCTCCAGACTCCAGTTATAGGAACTGTGCCCAGGGAGACGGACATTTTGAGGAAAAGGATTTATTTAATTTTTAAACTAAGGTAAGATACATACCAGCTCACACCTCAAACACGTCGTACAACATGGCATTCAACAACAACGCATGCAACGGCATGAATAACATCAGCCACAGACTGATTGAACTCAACACAACATGTGTATAACCATAACCAATAACTGCAGATACAGCCCGCACTGGGACGGGCGCCCAGCATCCTCTACGGACTAAGAGAAAAGGATTTACCGGTAGGTATTAAAATCCTATTTTCTCATACGTCCTAGAGGATGCTTCAAGAACCATGGGATTTATACCAAAGCTCCAGAACGGGCGGGAGAGTGCGGATGACTCTGCAGCACCGATTGACCAAACAAGAGGTCCTCCTCAGCCAGGGTATCAAACTTGTAAAATTTCGCAAAAGTGTTTGATCCCGACCAAGTAGCTGCTCGGCAAAGCTGTAATGTCGAGACCCCTCGGGCAGCCGCCCCGGATGAGCCCACCTTTCTGGTAGAGTGGGCCTTTACTGATTTCGGGAACGGCAATCCCGCCGTAGAATGAGCCTGCTGAATCGTATTACAGATCCAGCGTGCAATAGTCTGCTTAGAAGCAGGAGCCCCAATCTTGTTGGGAGCCCACAGGACAAACAGAGCCTCTGTTTTCCTAATCTGAGCCGTTCTGGCGACATAGATTTTCAACGCTCTGACCACATCGAGAGACTTCGATTTCGCCAAGATGTCAGTAGCCACTGGCACCACAATAGGCTGGTTTACGTGAAACGATGAAACCACTTTTGGCAGAAATTGCTGACGAGTTCTCAACTCTAGCTCTGTCTGCATGGAAGATTAAATAGGGGCTTTTGTGAGACAAAGCCGCCAATTCAGACACACGCCTTGCGGATGCCAAGGCCAACATCATGACTACTTTCCAAGTAAGGAATTTCAACTCAACCTTACGTAAAGGTTCAAACCAATGAGATTGCAGGAACTGCAACACCACGTTAAGATCCCATGGTGCCACTGGGGGCACAAAGGGAGGTTGGATATGCAGCACGCCTTTCACGAAGGTCTATACTTCTGGAAGGGAGGCCAATTCTTTCTGAAAGAAAATTGATAAGGCCGAAATTTGTACTTTAATGGAGCCTAACTTTAGGCCCGCATCCACACCTGCTTGCAAAAAATGGAGCAAACGCCCCAGCTGAAATTCTTCCGTAGGAGTCTTCTTGGATTCACACCAAGACACATATTTTCTCCAAATACGGTGGTAATGCTTCACCGTTACTGCTTTTTGTAGCCTGAAGTAGTGTGGGAATGACTTCACTGGGAATACCCTTTCGGGCTAGGATTTGGCGTTCAACCGCCATGCCGTCAAACGCAGCCGCGGTAAGTCTTGATACACGCACGGTCCTTGCTGTAAGAGGTCCTCTCGTAGAGGAAGAGGCCAGGGATCTTCTATGAGTAATTCTTGAAGATCCGGATACCAGGCCCTCCTTGGCCAGTCCGGAACAATGAGTATCGCCTGAACCCGTGTTCTTCTTATGATTTTTATCACCTTTGGAATGAGTGGAAGTGGAGGGAACACATAGACCGACTGAAAAACCCACGGTGTCACCAGGGCGTCCACTGCTATTGCTTGAGGGTCCCTCGACCTGGAACAATATCTCTGAAGTTTCTTGTTGAGGCGAGACGCCATCATGTCTATTTGAGGAATTCCCCAACGACTTGTCACTTCTGCAAAGACCTCTTGATGAAGACCCCACTCTCCTGGATGGAGATCGTGTCTGCTGAGGAAGTCTGCTTCCCAGTTGTCCACTCCTGGAATGAAGACTGCTGACAGAGCGCTTGCATGTTTCTCCGCCCAGCGAAGAACTTTTGTGTCCTCCGCCATCGCCGCTCTGCTCTTTGTTTCGCCCTGGCGGTTTATGTACGCCACTGCTGTTATGTTGTCTGGCTGAATCAAGAGGTGCAGACCGCGAAGAAGATGTTCCGCTCGCAGAAGGCAGTTGTAAATGGCCCTTAATTCCAGAATGTTTATGTGCAGACAAGCTTCCTGGCTTGACCATTTTCCCTGGAAATTTTTCCTGTGTGACTGCTCCCCAGCCTCGGAGACTTGCATCTGTGGTCACCAGGATCCAATCCTGAATCCCGAACCTGCGTCCCTCTAGGAGGTGAGAACTGTGCAGCCACCACAGGAGAGAGATTCTGGTCCTGGAAGAATCAGAATCCGCTTTATTGGCCAGGTATACTTGCGTATACTAGGAATTTGTTTTCACTTTACAGTGCAGCAGACACAAAGGGAACAAGTAAACAGGAAGCGGGGACATATGCAGTCTTCAGATAAGGAAACCATAGGGAACAGAGTGATCATTACATGCAGAAAAATACAGTGGAGCGACAGGGCGGTCTACCAGGGGGTTGGATGGTCAGGAGTTCAGCAGGAGGACTGCTTGAGGAAAGAAGCTTTTGAGGCTTCTGTTGGATCTGGTGGGGATGGCCCTGTATCGTCTGCCAGATGGCAGCAGGTTGAGCATGCCATGACTAGGGTGAAGCGGGTCCTTAACTATTCTAGTTGCCCGTTTTTTGGCTCTGGACAGATACAGATCATGGACAGGGGGAAGGTCCGCTCCGATGATCTTCTCAACTGACCTTACCACTCTTTGGAGCCTGCGTTTATCTCTCTCACTGGCGGAACTATACCAGACGATTATCGAGGAGCACAGCACAGATTCTACAATTGCGGAGTAGAAGAGGAGCAGGAGCTTCTGTGGGATATTGAACTTCTTAAGTTGCCTTAGGAAGAACAGCCTTTCCAATGATGGCCTTTGCATTGAGCCCCCATTTGAGATCTCGGGAGATTGTGGTCCCCAGGAACTTGAAGGAGTCCACTAGCGACACCATGCTGTCGGCTATGATTAGTGGGGGAACTCCAACTGGCTTCTTCCTAAAGTCCACTACCATCTCAACAGTTTTGAGTGGGTTGAGCTCGAGGTTGTTGTAGCTACACCACCAGGCCAGCCGGTCCACTTCCTGTCTGTACGCCGATTCGTTCCCACCTTTTACGAGGCCGATGACGGTGGTGTCATCAGCAAATTTTATGCTCTTAACTGACTGCGACTCGGAGGAGCAGTCGTTGGTATACAGAGAGAAGAGCAGGGGTGAGAGGACACTGCCCTGAGGGGCCCCAGTACTGATGGACATTGCTTCGGAGGAGAATTCTCCCGCTTTGACCACCTGTTTTCTTTCGGACAGAAAGTCAACAATCCAGGAACAGGTAGCTTCTGGTATCCCTTGGCGGAGAAGTTTGGGGTAGAGAATGCTGGGGACGATTGTGTTGAAGGCTGAGCTGAAGTCGACAAACAGGACCCTCACATAGGTACCGGGCGCATCCAGATGCTGCAGAATGTAGTGCAGGCCCAGGTTGACATCGTCCTCAACGCACAGATTCCCTCGGTAGGTGAACTGAAGGGGGTCTAATTGGGTGCCGGTCACAGCTTTTAGGTGGTTCAGTACCAGGCGCTCGAACACTTTCATGACCACAGACGTCAGTGCTATCGGCCTGTAGTCATTTAGGCTTGTGATGGTAGGTTTCTTTGGGACCGGAACAATTGTGGAGCTTTTGAGGCAGGAGGGAACTTTGCACAGTTGTAGCGATTTGTTGAATAACCTGGCGAATATGGGGGCAAGCTGACCAGCGCATGATCTCAGGGAGGAGGGCAACACTCCGTCAGGACCCGGAGCCTTCCTGGAATTGACCCTCTTGAGCATCTCCTCCACCTCCACGCTGGCAATCTGCAATACCTGGGGTCGGCAACCGGAGGGGAGATCAGTAGGGTTGAGGTGGTTTGGTTCGCAGGGGTCGTTTTTGTTAAACCTGCAATAGAAGAGGTTCAGCTCATCTGTTAGCTCCTGGTGCATGGCAGAGTGCTTTGGTGGTTTCTTGTAGTTGGTGATGGCCTGCAATCCTTTCCAAACGGATACGGGGTCATTAGTTGAGAGATCGTTTGCCAGCTTGTCCGAGAACTGCTTTTTAGCCATCCTGATTCCTTTCGTTAGTGAGTTCCTAGCGCTGTTGAATAGTGCTCTGTCGCCACTGCTGTATGCCTTCTCTTTGGCCCGGCGAAGACGCCTGAGCTGGGTGTTGAACCATGGTTTGTTGTTGTTGTAGGTGCGATAGGTCTTGGTAGGAATACACGTGTCCTCACAGAATCTGATATAGGATGTTATGGTATCAGTCAGGTCATTCAGATCAGTTGCTGAAGCTTCGAAGACCTCCCAGTCTGTGCAGTCGAAGCAGGCCTGGAGCTCCAGCTTAGCCTCGTTGGTCCATTTCTTGACCGTTCTGACCACAGGCTTAGCCGCCTTCAGCTTCTGTGTATATGTGGGGAGAAGGTGGACAAGGCAGTGGTCAGACAGACCAAGAGCGGCACGAGGGATTGACCGGAAGGCAGACTTGAGGGTGGTGTAGCAGTGGTCCAGGATGCGCCCTTCCCTGGTGGGGCACGTCACTTGATGTTTGAACTTGGGTAGTTCCTGACTTAGGTTTGTCCTGTTGAAGTCGCCCAGCACGAGAAGCGAAGAGTCCGGGTGTTTTTGCTCTATGTTTGATATGCAGCCGGTCAGGTGATGCAGGGCTTCATTAGCGCAGGCTTGCGGGGGGATGTACACTCCCACGAGGACTATTGAGGCAAATTCCGGGGAGAATAAAAGGGGTTGCAGTTGATACATAGCATCTTCAGGTGGGGGCTGCATGATTTGCCTAGGATCGTGACATTGGTGCACCACCTTTCGTTGATGTAGAAATAGATGCCACCACCTTTCGATTTTCCAGAGAGTTCCTTGGAGCGGTCGGCTCTGTAGAGACCAAAGCCCGGCAGGGACGCTGGGGGGTCGGTAATGAGATCATCCAGCCACGTCTCCGTGAAGCAAAGGACCGACGACCCAGCAATGCCTGACCGCGCACTGCCCAGGAGGAGGGACAGTTCGTCGAGCTTGTTCGCTAGTGAGTGCACGTTTGAGAGCAGGATCACAGGGAGTGCTGACCGGTGCGCCCCTTCCGACGCCACTTCACAAGGGCACCCGCGCGACTGCCTCTCATTCTAACCCAAGGTCTCCTGCGAGGGCCGATGTTGGGACTTCCATGATGGTGACGGGGGTCGCGTGCCACGGGGGCACTCGCCAGGATATTCGTGCAGGGATAGTCTACTTGGGGGCTGTAGTCGCTGCGGCATTTGGGCCCTCCTCTACTGACTCGGGTGTCGCCTCTGTCTGCGCAGCCGCGGAGTGCACCTCTGTGGGATCTTCTGCATGGGCAACGGGAGGTAGTGACATCTGGTCTGGGTGGTGCGGAGGGGGTGGCGCTGCTGCATCTGGGGGCTGCTGCCATGCCGGCATAGGGCCAGGACTCACTGGGGCATTGACCGTGTTGGCTGGGTGAAGCGCCATGACAAGGGGGGGCCGTGGCCAGGTCGGCAGAAGGCTGGAGCCTGTTTTGGCTGCTAGACTGGGGGGGGGGGGGGGGGGGGGCGCAGCCGGACTGGTACAAAGCCTTGACTCACCAGGGATTATCACCAGGTATAGGATTATTTTCCGGTGCATGTACAGGTGAGACCCGGACCACCTGTCCAACAGGTCCCACTGAAACACTCTGGCATGAAACCTGCCAAACTGAATGGCCTCGTAGGCCGCCACCATCTTCTCCAGCAACAGAGTGCATTGAAGAATCGACACTCTTGCCGATTTCAGAATCTGTTTTACCATGTTCTGTATTTCCAGAGCCTATTCCACTGAAATAAATACTCTCTGTAATTCTGTATCCAGAATCCTACCCAAGAATGACAGCCGTGTTGTCGGAACCAACTGTGATTTTGTCAAGTTTAGGAGCCAACCATGTTGTCGCAGAATTGTCAGGGAGAGCGTAACGTTTTTCAGTAATTGCTCCTTGGATCTCGCCTTTATCAGGAGATCGTCCAAGTACGGGATAATTGTGATTCCCTGCTTGCACAGGAGAACCATCATTTCCGCCATAACCTTGGTGAAAATCCTCGGAGCCGTAGACAGACCAAACGGCAACGTCTGAAATTGGTAATGACAATCCTGAACAGCAAACCTCAGATAAGCCTGATGTGGAGGATATATGGGGACGTGTAAGTAGGCATCCTTTATGTCGACCGACACCATAAAATCCCCCTCCTCCAGACTGGAGATAACTGCTCGGAGAGATTCCATCTTGAATTTTAATTTTTTTAGATAGAAATTGAGGGATTTTAGGTTCAGAATCGGTCTGACTGAGCCATCCGGCTTCGGGACCACGAACAGGCTCGAATAAAAGCCTTCCCCCTGTTGTGACGGGGGTACCGTGACAATGACTTGATTTTGACACAGCTTTAGTATTGCAGCGCATACTACCTCTCTTTCTGGAAGAGAAGCTGGCAAGGACGATTTGAAAAATCGGTGAGGGGGCACGTCTTGAAACTCCAATATGTACCCTTGGGCTACTATTTCCAATACCCAAGGATCCAGGGCCGAGCGAACCCAGAGCTGACTGAAGAGTTGGAGACGTGCCCCCACCGGTGCGGACTCCCGCAGAGGAGCCCCAGCATCATGCAGTGGATTTAGTAGAAGCCGGGGAGGACTTCTGCTCTTGGGAACTTGCCACAGCCTGTGACCTTTTTCCCCTTCCTCTTCGGTCGGAAGGAAGGAAGGAAGGAAGGAAGGAAGGAAGGAAGGAAGGAAGTCGTCCTTTTTTGTATTTATTGGGCCGAAAGGACTGCATTTGATAGTGGGGTGTTTTCTTTTGATGTGCAGGAACATAAGGTAGAAACGATGACTTACCCGCAGTAGGCGTAGATACCAGGTCAGCTAGGCCGTCACCAAACAAGACACCACCTTTAAATGGCAGAGACTCCATAGCCTTCTTAGAGTCAGCATCAGCATTCCATTGATGAATCCACAATGCCCTCCTAGCCGAGACTGCCATGGCATTGGCCCTTGATCCCAAAAGGCCAATATCCCTCGCAGCTTCCTTTAAATAGGCTGCAGTGTCCCTGATATGACCCAGTGTCAAAAGAACGCTATCCCTGTCCAGGGAATCTATATCAGATGACAAGTTATCTGCCCACTTTTCAATAGCGCTACTCACCTATGCCGATGCAACGGCAGGCCTGAGCAGCGCACCTGTAGTGGCAAAAATGGATTTTAGTGTAATTTCCTGCTTACGATCCACAGGATCCTTTAGGGCTGCCTTGTCAGGAGACGGAAGCGCCACCTTTTTGGACAGACACGATAGAGCTTTGTCCACTGTGGGAGTTGACTCCCACTTTTCCCTGTCCCCAGAGGGGAACGGATATGCCACCGGAATTCTCTGGGGAACCTGTAACTTCTTGTCAGGATTTTCCCAAGCTTTTTCAAAAAGAGCGTTTAGTTCATGAGAGGGAGGAAACGTCACATCAGGTTTCCTTCCCTTAAACATGCAGACCCTAGTATCAGGAACAGCCGGGTCTTCCGTGATATGTAATACGTCCTTTATCGCCACAATCATGTACTGAATGCTCTTAGCCAGTTTAGGATTCAATCTGGCATCACTATTGTCGACACTGGAATCAGAGTCCGTGTCGGTATCTGTATCCGCTATCTGGGTAAATGAAAACTTCTGTGACCCCGAGGGACAATCTTTTATTCAATCGAGCCACATTAGCATTCAAAACATTTACCCAATCAGCAGTCTGCGGTGCCGACACGGTCACTCCCACAGCCTTTTCTGTCCCCACTCCAGCCTCCTCCTGGGAAGAGCACTCAGCCTCAGACATGTCGACACATGCGTACCGACACCCACAACACACTGGGTCTATAGGGGACAGACCCACAGCAGAGCCTGTTAGAGAAACACAGAGGGAGTTCTGCCAGCTCACCACCACCCAGCGCCTATCCGGTTCTGAAGTGTGTAATATACTGCCCAGACCTGTTAGCGCTTTTGATATCAATAAAATTGCACCAAATCAACTGTGCCCCCCCCCCGTTTTGCACCCTTTTACTTGTACAGCAGTGTGGGAGGCCAGGCTCGGCGTCTCTGCAGCTGTGAAGAGAAAATGTCGCTGGTTAGAGCTGTGAGGGCTAAGCCATGCCCCCTTAATGGCGCACTTCAGTCCCGCTTATTTTTATATATTTATACTGGCGGGGGTCTGTATTTAGTGGCCAGGCACTGTATACTCTTATGCCAGTTGCTATTGAGGTTTTATGCTGCCCAGGGCGCCCCCCCTGCGTCCTGCACCCTGCAGTGCCGCTGTGTATGTGGGAGCGCGTGTATGTGGGAGCGCGGCCACTGCGCGGTACCGCAAAGCCGTCAGTGAAATCTTCTGCCATCACTGAAGTCTTCTGATCTTCTTCTACTCACCCGGCTTCTGACTTCTGGCTCTGCAAGGGTTGTGACGGCGCGGCTCCGGGAACGAGCAGCTAGGCGTACCTAGCGATCAGACCCTCTGGAGCTAATGGTGTCCAGTAGCCTAAGAAGCAAAGCCTTGAAACTCACAGAAGTAGGTCTGTTTCTCTCCCCTCAGTCCCACGATGCAGGGAGCCTGTTGCCAGCAGGTCTCCCTGAAAATAATAAACCTAACATAAAGTCTTTTTTCAGAGAAACTCAGGAGAGCTCCTCAGTGTGCATCCAGTCTCACTGGGCACAGAATCTAACTGGAGTCTGGAGGAGGGGCATAGAGGGAGGAGCCAGTTCACACCCCTTTTAAAGTCTTAAAGTGCCCATGTCTCCTGCGGATCCCGTCTATACCCCATGGTTCTTGAAGTGTCCCCAGCATCCTCTAGGATGTATGAGAAATCCCCATTACTTTAAAAGCATGATATTTAAAAATGTGTTTTAGCCGGAACCCAGATTAAGCATTCTGGCACTTTGTGTACCCTGTGTATATCATGCACAGGTACAGGGAATTTATGTTCCTTCTATTAATCAATTTGCTTGTAGGCTCGGAACACCACACAGGTATCCTGTGACTGATACCACAGTGTTGCAGTGAGCTATATATTAGATGTCTGGAACTTTTATATACAGAAAGCACTTTAATGTATTACCCTCCAGTCTAACTATAATTGCAGGTAGTTTGCGTACAATTCACAGAAAAGCACCATTTAGCGGCCAACAAAGCAGTGCGCATGTGAGTAACAGCTGAGGAAAGTGAGGAACACTTCTCACCAAAATTATGGCAGTGACAGACAGACACTTTATGCAAATATAAAAGCAGGGTTATTATCTTCAGTGGTCATATTCATAGAGTGCTTAATATTATTAGAAAGTATTAAAAACACAGTGCTGTACTTAACGGTTACCTAAGCTGGAAATACATTTGAACTGGCTCACCCAAATTTATATATCATGGTTTATCATGAAAGCAAAGTGGCTGGAAGAGGGGAGGGGACTGTGCTGTCATTACCTCAGACCCACATGGTTCATCCCCTTGAGACCATCTCACCACACATACTCTACCTTTAGCCTCTAGTAGCAAACACATACACAGATGAATGCTCAGATTTCCAATTCCGCATCTCATCTATACTGCTCAATCCCCTGCCCGCCCAAGACAACTACACTCCACAGGTTTCAAGCCACGGGATACATTTTTGCTATAGTGGCCATAGGACTACCCTTTTTGCAGTTAACAAGTAGAGAGACGTACTTTATTTAAAATTACTGTATTTAGTAATCAGAATCTCTTCTTTGGCTGGGTTAAATCAACTGGTGAGGAGAAATAGATTCATTATTTATATTTGTATTTTGTTACATATTTATAGGGATAAATCGTAATAGTAAAGGGTATCAGTCACCAGCCTGTGCCTCCCTCCAGGGTAATTTAGGCACCAGCATGTGTCCCTCCTTCTGTGTATATCCGTCACCTGCCTGTGCCTCCTCCAGTGAAAAATCTTTGGGACACACCCCTGAAGAAAATGGCAGGTGCAAAGAAACGCGTTAAAAGTCCCTCCTACCCAAGTGCAGGGGATTCGCAAACTACCCATGAATTATTCATGAACCACTTTAAATGTATGCTGTTCGTACTGCCAGCCGGTGGATTTTTCTAACAAGCCCTGGAGCGGCTTACAGCTGAGACTGTGAACTAACGCTTTGGGTGGCCCGTTAAGGAGTAGGAGCACTACCTTGCCTCCCAGCTTATCACCATACACCAGGTGGGTATACTGCACGTATGAGGGGGCCCCTGCAGGCGCAGGGCTACGGTCTCGGGTGACTCGCTGCCGGAGGTGTGACACTTAACTGGGCATAGGTCGACTCCTGTTACATTGCTCCCCAGCTGAATCTATTGTCGGCTCTCCCCCCACCCCCCCCGGTTTGCCTGCCAGCCCTCACAGCCTTTCTGCTCAGCTCTCATTGGTAACAGCCCACACAGCATTCTCTGCTCAGCGCTCACCATTAACAGCCTGCACAGCCTTCCCTGCTCAGTGCCTATCAGCAACAGGCCAGCCTTCACAGCACCACTTTGAACAGCTCCCAGGCTGGTTCAATTGTGCAAAAAAGAAAGAAAGTCCCCTTCGGACTGACAACCAGCCCTCTTAGCTTTCCCTGGTCAGTGGTCATCAGGAACAGGCCATCTACAACGGCAGCACCTTCTTCAACTAAAGGGGATTTCATGGTTTTTAAGGCTGTAATACTACAGTTTTGGTGGCAGAACAGTAAAGTGGGATATAAGGATGTACCGCTGAGTGCAGCATTAACAGCACTTCGTGTGTGTGTGTATGTATATACAGG
Organism: Pseudophryne corroboree; assembly: GCF_028390025.1. Taxonomy (NCBI): domain Eukaryota; kingdom Metazoa; phylum Chordata; class Amphibia; order Anura; family Myobatrachidae; genus Pseudophryne; species Pseudophryne corroboree. Next base: position 462,165,042 of record NC_086446.1, read on the forward strand.
TTGAGTATCCCATATCCAAATATTCAGAAATACGGAATATTCAGAAATACAGAATTTTTGGAGTGAGACTGAGTTAGTGAAACCTTTGTTTTCTGATGGCTCAATATACACAAACTTTGTTTAATACACAAAGTTATTAAAAATATTGTATTAAATGACCTTCAGGCTGTGTGTATAAGGTGTATATGAAACACAAATGCATTCTGTGTGTAGACTTGGGTCCCATTGCCATGATATCTCACTATGGTGTGCAATTATTCCAAGATATGGAAAACTCAGATATCCAAAATACTTCTTGTCCCAGGCATTTTGGATAAGGTATACTCAACATGTATGTGTACTATATATATAATATATATATATATATATATATATATATATATATATATATATATATATATATATATATATTTATATACATATATACACACATACACACACACACACATACACATAGGTGGATACTTGAGCCAAAAAAAAGTGAGATTTATATACATTTTTTCCTTTTTCATGTTTTAAACACTCACTGGTCTAATTTTATTCAATAAGCACAATTGGCTTTACTTTTTAGAACAAGGCTGCACTTTGCACTGGGCACTTTTTTGTGATTGCACAAAGTCACCTTAATGAATATGATAGCACACAGTACTGATACATTCCTCCTCTCCCCTTGTGCATTATTCTACATCTGATGAGTACATCCACACTGCTACAAGGAACAGAGGAAGAATATCCAAGAAAGACCTCACTACAGGCAATTATTACTTGGAAATCTGGTACGCATATAAGCATTTATTCAGCTGTAAAAAGCACAGAAGGCGCAAAAGTTTTACCATCTATGAACATTAATTACTTGCGCTTACAGAAATATAAGTCACCTGAAAATAAGAATTTACTTACCGATAATTCTATTTCTCGGAGTCCGTAGTGGATGCTGGGGTTCCTGAAAGGACCATGGGGAATAGCGGCTCCGCAGGAGACAGGGCACAAAAGTAAAGCTTTTACAGGTCAGGTGGTGTGTACTGGCTCCTCCCCCTATGACCCTCCTCCAGACTCCAGTTAGGTACTGTGCCCGGACGAGCGTACACAATAAGGGAGGATTTTGAATCCCGGGTAAGACTCATACCAGCCACACCAAACACACCGTACAACTTGTGATCTAAACCCAGTTAACAGTATGATAACAGAGGAGCCTCTGAAAGATGGCTTCCTAAACAATAACCCGAATTAGTTAACAATAACTATGTACAAGTATTGCAGACAATCCGCACTTGGGATGGGCGCCCAGCATCCACTACGGACTCCGAGAAATAGAATTATCGGTAAGTAAATTCTTATTTTCTCTATCGTCCTAAGTGGATGCTGGGGTTCCTGAAAGGACCATGGGGATTATACCAAAGCTCCCAAACGGGCGGGAGAGTGCGGATGACTCTGCAGCACCGAATGAGAGAACTCCAGGTCCTCCTTTGCCAGGGTATCAAATTTGTAAAAATTTACAAACGTGTTCTCCCCTGACCACGTAGCTGCTCGGCAGAGTTGTAATGCCGAGACCCCTCGGGCAGCCGCCCAAGATGAGCCCACCTTCCTTGCGGAATGGGCCTTAACAGATTTAGGCTGTGGCAGGCCTGCCACAGAATGTACAAGTTGAATTTTGTTACAAATCCAACGAGCAATCGACTGCTTAGAAGCAGGTGCACCCAACTTGTTGGGTGCATACAGTATAAACAGCGAGTCAGATTTTCTGACTCCAGCCGTCCTTTAAATGTATATTTTTAAGGCTCTGACAACGTCCAACAACTTGGAGTCCTTCAAGTCGTCTGTAGCCGCAGGCACTACAATAGGCTGGTTCAGGTGAAACGCTGATACCACCTTAGGGAGAAAATGCGGACGCGTCCGCAGCTCTGCCCTATGTCGAATGGAAAATTAAATAAGGGCTTTTATAAAACAAAGCCGCCAGTTCAGATACTCTCCCGGCCGAAGCCAGGGCCAGTAACATAGTCACTTTCCATGTGAGATATTTCAAATCCACATTCTTTAGTGGTTCAAACCAATTGGATTTGAGGAAATCTAAAACTACATTTAGATCCCACGGTGCCACCTTAGGCACCACAGGAGGCTGTATAAGCAGTACTCCTTTGATAAAAATCTGGACCTCAGGGACTGAGGCCAATTCTTTTTGGAAGAATATTGATAGGGCCGAAATTTGAACCTTAATAGATCCCAATTTGAGACCCATAGACAATCCTGATTGCAGGAAATGTAGGAAAACGACCCAGTTGAAATTCCTCCATCGGAGCACTCCGCTGCTCGCACCACGCAACATATTTTCGCCAAATACGGCGATAATGCTTCGCGGTGACTTCCTTCCTTGCCTTTATCAAGGTAGGAATGACTTCTTCTGGAATGCCTTTTCCTTTTAGGATCTGGCATTCAAACGCCATGCCGTCAAACGCAGCCGCGGTAAGTCTTGAAAAAGACAAGGACCCTGCTGAAGCAGGTCCCTTCTCAGAAGTAGAGGCCACGGATCGTCCGTGACCATCTCTTGAAGTTCCGGGTACCAAGTCCTTCTTGGCCAATCCGGAGCCACTAGTCTTACTCCTCTTTGCCGTATAATCCTCAATACCTTTGGTATGAGAGGCAGAGGAGGAAACACATATACCGACTGGTACACCCAAGGTGTTACCAGCGCGTCCACAGCTATTGCCTGCGGATCTCTTGACCTGGCGCAATACCTGTCCAGTGTTTTGTTGAGGCGAGACGCCATCATGTCCACCATTGGTTTTACCCAACGGTTTAATAGCATGTGGAAAACTTCTGGATGAAGTCCCCACTCTCCCGGGTGAAGTTCGTGTCTGCTGAGGAAGTCTGCTTCCCAGTTGTCCACGCCCGGGATGAATACTGCTGACAGTGCTATCACGTGATTCTCCGCCCAGCGAAGGATCCTGGCAGCTTCTGCCATTGCCCTCCTGCTTCTTGTGCCGCCCTGTCTGTTTACATGGGCGACTGCCGTGATGTTGTCCGACTGGATCAACACCGGTCTTCCTTGAAGCAGAGGTTCCGCCTGGCTTAGAGCATTGTAGATTGCTCTTAGTTCCAGAATGCTTATGTGAAGAGACTTTTTCAGGCTCGACCACACTCCCTGGAAATTTCTTCCCTGTGTGACTGCTCCCCAGCCTCTCAGGCTGGCATCCGTGGTCACCAGGATCCAATCCTGCATGCCGAATCTGCGGCCCTCCAATAGATGAGCCTCCTGCAACCACCACAGAAGGGATACCCTTGTCCTCGGCGACAGGGTTATCCGCAGGTGCATCTGAAGATGCGACCCTGACCATTTGTCCAACAGATCCCTTTGCATGGAATCTGCCGAAAAGGATTGCTTCGTAAGAAGCTACCATTTTTTCCCAGGACTCTTGTGCATTGATGTACAGACACCTTTCCTGGTTTTAGGAGGTTCCTGACCAGGTCAGATAACTCCTTGGCTTTTTCTTCGGGAAGAAAAACCTTTTTCTGAACTGTGTCCAGAATCATCCCCAGGAACAGCAGACGAGTTGTCGGCATTAATTGGGATTTTGGAATATTCAGAATCCATCCGTGCTGCTTTAGCACCTCTTGAGATAGTGCTAAACCCATCTCTAGCTGTTCTCTGGACCTTGCCCTTATTAGGAGATCGTCCAAGTATGGGATAATTAATACGCCTTTTCTTCGAAGAAGAAATATTATCTCAGCCATTACCTTTGTAAAGACCCGAGGTGCCGTGGACAAACCAAACGGCAGCGTCTGAAACTGATAGTGACAGTTTTGTACAACGAACCTGAGGTACCCCTGGTGTGAGGGGTAATTGGAACGTGGAGATACGCATCCTTGATGTCCAAGGATACCATAAAGTCCCCTTCTTCCAGGTTCGCTATCACTGCTCTGAGTGACTCCATCTTGAACTTGAACTTCTTTATGTACAGGTTCAAGGACTTCAGATTTAGAATAGGCCTTACCGAGCCATCCGGCTTCGGTACCACAAAAAGAGTGGAATAATACCCCTTCCCTTGTTGTAGAAGAGGTACCTTGACTATCACCTGCTGAGAATACAGCTTGTGAATGGCTTCCAAAACCGTCTCCCTTTCTGAGGGGGACGTTGGTAAAGCAGACTTCAGGAAACGGCGAGGTGGCTCTGTCTCTAATTTCAACCTGTACCCCTGAGATATTATCTGCAGGATCCAGGGATTTACCTGCGAGTGAGCCCACTGCGCGCTGTAATTCTTGAGACGACCGCCTACCGCCCCCGAGTCCGCTTGCGAAGCCCCAGCGTCATGCTGAGGCTTTTGTAGAAGCCGGGGAGGGCTTCTGTTCCTGGGAAGGAGCTGCCTGTTGCTGTCTCTTCCCTCGTCCTCTGCCTCGTGGCAGATATGAATAGCCCTTTGCTCTCTTATTTTTAAAGGAACGAAAGGGCTGCGGTTGAAAGGTCGGTGCCTTTTTCTGTTGGGGAGTGACTTGAGGTAGAAAGGTGGATTTCCCGGCCGTAGCCGTGGCCACCAAATCCGATAGACCGACCCCAAATAACTCCTCTACGCATCGCCTGTCCACTGTCGTGTCCATAAAGCTCTTCTGGCCGAAATGGACATAGCACTTACCCGTGATGCCAGTGTGCAGATATCTCTCTGTGCATCACGCATATAAAGAAATGCATCCTTTATTTGTTCTAACGACAGTAAAATATTGTCCCTGTCCAGGGTATCAATATTTTCGATCAGGGACTCTGACCAAACTACCCCAGCACTGCACATCCAGGCAGTCGCAATAGCTGGTCGTAGTATAACACCTGCATGTGTGTATATACCTTTTTGGATATTTTCCATCCTCCTATCTGATGGATCTTTAAGTGCGGCCGTCTCAGGAGAGGGTAACGCCACTTGTTTTGATAAGCGTGTTAGCGCTTTGTCCACCCTAGGAGGTGTTTCCCAGCGCTCCCTAACCTCTGGCGGGAAAGGGTATAAAGCCAATAACTTCTTTGAAATTAGCAGTCTTTTATCGGGGCACCCCACGCTTCATCACACACGTCATTTAATTCTTCTGATTCGGTAAAAACTACTGGTAGTTTTTTCACACCCCACATAATACCCTGTTTAGTGGTACCTGTAGTATCAGCTAAATGTAACATCTCCTTTATTGCCAAAATCATATAACGTGTGGCCCTACTGGAAAATACGGTTGATTCGTCACCTTCACCACCGGAATCAGTGCCTGTGTCTGGGTCTGTGTCGACCGACTGAGGCAAGGGGCGTTTTACAGCCCCTGACGGTGTTTGAGGCGCCTGGACAGGCACTAATTGAGTGTCCGGCCGCCTCATGTCGGCAAACGACTGCTTAAGCGAGTTGACGCTATCCCGTAATTCCACAAATAAAGGCATCCATTCTGGTGTCGACCCCCTAGGAGGTGACATCCTCATATTTGGCAATTGCTCCGCCTCCACACCAATAACGTCCTCATACATGTCGACACACACGTACCGACACACAGCAGACACACAGGGAATGCTCTATACGAAGACAGGACCCACTAGCCCTTTGGGGAGACAGAGGGAGAGTCTGCCAGCACACACCAAAAAGCGCTATATATGACAGGGATAGCCTTATGATTAAGTGCTCCCTTATAGCTGCTTTTATATTAATATATTGCCATTTATTTTGCCCCCCCTCTCTGTTATACCCTGTTTCTGTAGTGCAGTGCAGGGGAGAGACCTGGGAGCCTTCCTGACCAGCGGAGCTGTGACAGAAAATGGTGCCGTGTGCTGAGGAGATAGGCCCCGCCCCTTTTTCGGCGGGCTCGTCTCCCGCTATTTAGTACATTTAGGCAGGGGTAAATATCTCCATATAGCCTCTGGGGCTATATGTGAGGTATTTTTAGCCTTTTTAAAGGTTTTCATTTGCCTCCCAGGGCGCCCCCCCCCCAGCGCCCTGCACCCTCAGTGACTGCCGTGTGAAGTGTGCTGAGAGGAAAATGGCGCACAGCTGCAGTGCTGTGCGCTACCTTAAGAAGACTGCAGGAGTCTTCAGCCGCCGATTCTGGACCTCTTCTTGCTTCAGCATCTGTGAGGGGGCCGGCGGCGTGGCTCCGGTGACCATCCAGGCTGTACCTGTGATCGTCCCTCTGGAGCTTCATGTCCAGTAGCCAAGAAGCCAATCCATCCTGCACGCAGGTGAGTTCACTTCTTCTCCCCTCTGTCCCTCGTTGCAGTGATCCTGTTGCCAGCAGGAATCACTGTAAAATAAAAAACCTAAGCTAAACTCTCTAAGCAGCTCTTTATGAGAGCCACCTAGAATTGCACCCTTCTCGGCCGGGCACAAAAATCTAACTGGAGTCTGGAGGAGGGTCATAGGGGGAGGAGCCAGTACACACCACCTGACCTGTAAAAGCTTTACTTTTGTGCCCTGTCTCCTGCGGAGCCGCTATTCCCCATGGTCCTTTCAGGAACCCCAGCATCCACTTAGGACGATAGAGAAAACTGTTTTGGTGCCACTTTAATTTGGGGTGCAATAATACAGAGAGACTTTTATAAAGGAAACTTAGAACTTTATGTTTATTACAATCTTTTATCATACACTCAGCACTTATTTTGTAATATTGGTGTTCAAAAAACTTTACATTGAGTATTATTAGGTAGTAGCGCTTTTTTCACCCTTTTCGTATATATATATATATATATATATATATTTTTTTTTTTTTTTTTTTTTTTTAATCACCACTCCGAGGTCAAATTCGTTTAGGAGTATCCTTGAAGGAATCACAAAAAGACATTTTACACAATAGAGCGCTCTCCATACAACCATTTCTTTTTTGCTGAATTACTGGTTCTCGACTGGCAGGAGGACTTGTATTGGAGATTAGCAGCTGCTCCTCCCCAAAGACTATTGGATCTAAGGCGGGGATTCTACAAAATAGTGCAATTTGGTTATTTTAGTGTTTGTATATATTATATATATATACTCCAACATGACCCGCCCCACTAGGTACAAAATGCTCTGTTTCTGGACTTCCCTCTTCATTTATTATTGCCATCACCTGTGAAGAAACAGCTTTCTTATCATTTAACTAGTTCAACACAGGTGATGGAAATCATAAATTAAGAGGGAAGTCCAGAAACAGAGCATTTTGTACCTAGTGCGGCAGGTCATGTTGGAGGGTCTGTATATGCATATGCATGCTACACACAGCACACAGGGTCCTGGAGGTGGACACAGGAAGTGTGGATGGACCGGGTTCCCATCCATTTGGCCCAGACCAGGTCTTATAGGCTCCTTAGCCCAAGAAGCTGCTTCATCAGCCAGCACCTGGGTGCTGGGTTTAAAGCAGAGTCTCTCCCATGAGTCAGGGCTCCTGAAGGCAATTAGTGTCCAGGTGATAGGCCTGCTAGGGACAGTGGGATCTGGAGGGCTGGGCCACTAGTATCAGGATGCCGGGAGCTGAAGGGTTCCTTATTAAGTAAGAGGGAGTGAGGCAGGGACTAACCTCCCTGGTTGTTTATACTAAAGACAGTGATCTTTGTTTTATGTATATAGGTTGCGTATCCCTTATCCAAAATGCTTGGGACCAGAGGAATTTTGGATATCGGATTTTTCCGTATTTAGGAATAATTGCATACCATAATGAGATATTATGGTGATGGGACCTAAATCTAAGCATATAATGCATTTATGTTACAAATACACCTTATACACACACAGCCTGAAGGTCATTTTAGCCAATATTTTTTATAACTTTGTGCATTAAACAAAGTGTGTGTACATTCACACAATTCATTTATGTTTCATATACACCTTATACACACAGCCTGAAGGTAATTTAATACAATATTTAATAACTTTGAGTATGAAACAAAGTTTGTGTACATTGAGCCACCAAAAAACAAAGGTTTCACTATTTCACTCTCACTCAAAAAAGTCCGTATTTCGGAATATTCCGTATTTCGGAATATTTGGATATGGGATACTCAACCTGTATCTTTGTTTTTGAGCTACCTGAATAAAAGGTATTTGTTGTTTTTGCACAAGCCTGGAGTCAGTCATTGGTGGATTTTTGTAGCAGAGCACATTCTAGCAAGTCTCCTGTTACAAATGGCGCCCATCGTGGGGCCCTTCTGCTAGTCGTGTCACAAGTGGCAGGGGACCCAACAGCCGCAAGGTAGCAGCACACATACCAGCGAACTCCAGACCAAGCTGAACTCGTGGGCATCAGTACCAGACCAAGGGTGTTGTGAGTAGTGGTTAAAACCAACCCCACAGGGTAAAAATAATGATGTTTTGTTTAAACTGAACGTGTTTGTTTGTGGTGCAGGGGTTTGCATTGGCAGCAAAGGGGTTCAACAGGGTGCATGGACTGTTTCGACTTTTCTGCTTTGCACCATTCATTGAAAGTAGCCGTGCTGATTTGCTGTAAGGGGTTGCAAGCAGCTGATAATTTATGACTGAATTTCTTTTCCAAGCTTATTTTTACCTGTGCCTGCAAAATCTGGTAATGGGAGTCTGGTTGTTAATTGGCTCATTAAGACCAATCAAGCAAAGTTGAAACCTTTTATAAATGTGGTTCTATTTAAATAGAGAAATTTTGTGGCACTATGTGTCCCAGCAATCCCTGAGTTCTAGTTTTAAGAGCCTGAAGGGAGTAGTTTATTTGTACTACCAGTGTAAGGTATTTGGGACCACTTAATCTGTCTTAAAAAGAGAAAAAAGGAATTTTTATTTTCCCTATCACTTACAGTTTTCAAAGGTAACAGGGTGAATAAAGTTTTTCAGATATACAGCATATTCTGAAGTGTCTCTTCAAATGGGTAACAAAAAGAGAATTCATGCTAAAAAAACAAAAGGGGTGAGAGCTTTAACCCCTCAGGTCAGGAACTTAAGTGACCCTATTAAAGCCCCACAGTTGGAGAGTGAAGTGGAGAGTTTATTGGGGAGTAATCCAGATCTTGGGGAAGACTTTAGCATGGAACCTTTTTTTTGGTGTCACACGATAAGTGACCTTGAAAATAATGTCCAATTAAAGGACCAGGAGCTAGAAGAGCTTAAGGAAAAATGTGATTTTCTTCAAGAGCAGGTGAACACCTTAACGCAAAAGCTGGAGAAGAAGGAATCTCTTTTGTCTGACTCTCTGACCAAATTGGGAAATAGTAGAAATAAGATTGCCAAGCTCCCAGGCCAGGTGTCAGAGTTGCAGAAAACCTTGGCAAAGGCTAAACCCAGATCTGAAAACTTTGTAGTACATAGCCATGGACTATTAGAGAAAATATCCTGTGACCAGACACGAGATGGAAGTCTGGTGCTGGCCAATAAGGCTCTGTCGCAAGACTGGGCGGAGTTTCAGGAGGAGGTTTCTAAGCTAAAACCATTGGCTATGCCTAGTTTCAGTTCAGACACAGGCGTAGCTACACCAGTTGCTGAAGACGTTATGCTGAAGGTCGGGTCAGAGACATTATCAGTCAAAGTGGAGATGCCATCTTCGGAGGAAATGATGCAAACGGTGGTGCAGGCTGCGGAAGAATGGTACCATACTGTATTGGAACCCGGCTATACTGGATTCCCTGTTCCAGCCAGAAGGATCAGGAAAGTTCAGCCAGAGCTGCCAGTACCTAAGGCCCGGAAGGCTCCCTGCCATGCCACTAGTAAGGCCATCTGACTGGAAAGTGGAAATGAGGGCCCTTCCTCAGAGGTAGAGTATTTACAGGCACTAATGTCCATTCAGTTGGTATTGCAATTCCAGAGCATGGAGGAAGCTGCAGCTATTATTGCGCAGCGCACAGAAAATCCACGGGAATTTTTCAAGCAGCAAGAGAGCCACATCAGATGGCAGTGTTTTACTGTTAAACCCTAGGACGGCAGTGAGAAGATCCTCCAAAGAAGCACCACCTCATTCTCCGGAAAAAGAATGTCGTAGTAGCTTGGGTGAAGAGTCGAACAAAGCCCCGAGTTCAGTAGAACCTGTTCAAGATGGAGCATGGCAGCCACAGGGGCTCATAGAAGATGTGTTTATGGAGACACGAGATGAGGAAGTGGGATGCCCGGCTGCTCCTCAGTTGACAGGGAGTGAGGAGGAAGCGGTAATGGAGCTGGGAGAGGTTTACTTGATGTCAAGTGATCATCCACCTCCAAAACAAGAATCCTCTAATCTGCTAGATCTGTGGCAGAATGATGAATCCCAGGAATCTACCTGGACAGATGGCAATTTGATGACTACTCAAGAGTCCATCCTAGAGCAGGAAGTCTTATCTGAGCTGGAGATTGCTTCTGTTGAAGTATTGGAAACTCAGGACCTGGACATACAGTGCACATGTGAGACTTTCTCTGACGAATCACAGACAAAGACCATACCTTTGGAGGTGTCTCGCCCATGTGAGCTAGCCATGGCTAAGCTAGTGGCAATAGAGGAGTCTACTTCCAAAGTCATCCGGGAACCTGCTTCTGAAGGAGTTCCACTCTTGTATGTGGACGATAAGGTGCAAGATTTCGATCTTGGGGTTGTTGCACCCCGGCATGATCCACCACGAGAGGCTCAAGATCCAATTGCTGAATTGGGACAGTTCATAAAGGAAACACTAAATAAGGAGCAAGAGCCTGTCTCGGAGGAATCGGTGCAGAGTCCCATTTCTGAGATTGCTCTACCTAGGGAGAGTTCCCTATATGAGACACGAGAGCTGGAAAATTTGAGGGGAGAGTACCAAAAGCTGGCGCTAAGTAATAGCCAGCTAAAAGTTGTGAAGGAGATTCCTGAACTACGAGGTTGAATAAGAGACCTGGACAAGAGAATCAAAATAGGTTATGTGCCGGTCATAGAACAGCAGGAGTCAGTGACTAGGGTCAAAGATGGGAGATCGGAGGACGAAGCAGTCACATTAATGAAGGAAATGTTACCAAAGTTGGAAAAACTGAAGGAAGCACTAAAAGTTCAACAAATGAAAGGACTTTCTGAGACTCTGGACCAGTGCCTCAGAACAATTAAAGTCAGGGCAGAGACTAGGTGTTACCGGTGCCAAGAGCTGGGCCATAAAAGGTGGAATTGTCCATATAGGCCAAGACCAGTGAGGGCCGGGGTGACTACTAGGCCCAAAGTGAACTTAAAAACCTTCCAGTCCAGAGTTGGTTAAGGTCACAAACACCCAGACAAGAATGAAGCAACTTCCTCAGTAACCAGTAAATCCGAGCCCGATAAGGGAAACATCCCTAAAGGTGGAAAGGTGAAGAGAAGGGGAAGTTTAGTGGACAACGGGAAGTTGTCCATTAAAACGACCACTTTGGCCACTATGCCAAAGTGGAGGGAAAGGGAAGGTGGCACAGTGGAGTTGCCACCAACCTTTAATGGAAATAGATTCCAAGGCCAGTTAAAAGAGCCTCGGACGTGTACTTGGGAGCGGAACTTGGGACCCAGGTGTATGGGTCCAAGTTATGTCCCAAAGATTTGTCAGCCCAAAATAATTGGCAAATGTGAAACCTTGCCAATGTTACATGCCCCTTTTCTGAGCCAGGAAAAGCTGAAGGAAAGGGTATGTGGTAAGGGAGGTACTTTGCCACCTGTAAGCTACACACAGGGTCCTGGGTGTGGATGGGAAGTGTGGATGGACCGGGTTCCCATCCATTTGGCCCAGACCAGGTCTTATAGGCTTCTTAGCCCAAGAAGCTGCTTCATCAGCCAGCACCTGGGTGCTTGGGTTTAAAGCAGAGTCTCTCCCATGAGTCAGGGCTACTGAAGGCAATTAGTGTCCAGGTGACAGGCCAGCTAGGGACAGTGGGATCCGGAGGGCTGGGCCACTAGTGTCAGGATGCCGGGACCTGAAGGGTTCCTTATTAAGTAATAGGGAGTGAGGCAGGGACTAACCTCCCTGGTTGTTTATACTAAAGACAGTGATCTTTGTTTTATGTATATCTTTGTTTTTGAGCTACCTGAATAAAAGGTATTTGTTGTTTTTGCACAAGCCTGGAGTCGGTCGTTGGTGGATTTTTGTAGCAGAGCACATTCTAGCAAGTCTCCTGTTACAATATAATATAATATTAATAATAATATAATATAATATTAATAATAATATAATATAATATTAATTAATTATATACACTGCTCAAAAAAATAAAGGGAACACTAAAATAACACATCCTAGATCTGAATGAATGAAATATTCTTATTAAATACTTTGTTCTTTACATAGTTGAATGTGCTGACAACAAAATCACACAAAAATTATCAATGGAAATCAAATTTATTAACCCATGGAGGTCTGGATTTGGAGTCACCCTCAAAATTAAAGTGGAAAAACACACTACAGGCTGATCCAACTTTGATGTAATGTCCTTAAAACAAGTCAAAATGAGGCTCAGTAGTGTGTGTGGCCTCCACGTGCCTGTATGACCTCCCTACATCGCCTGGGCATGCTCCTGATGAGGTGGCGGATGGTCTCCTGAGGGATCTCCTCCCAGACCTGGACTAAAGCATCCGCCAACTCCTGGACAGTCTGTGGTGCAACGTAGCGTTGGTGGATGGAGCGAGACATGATGTCCCAGATGTGCTCAATTGGATTCAGGTCTGGAGAACGGGCGGGCCAGTCCATAGCATCAATGCCTTCATCTTGCAGGAACTGCTGACACACTCCAGCTACATGAGGTCTAGAATTGTCTTGCATTAGGAGGAACCCAGGGCCAACCGCACCAGCATATGGTCTCACAAGGGGTCTGAGGATCTCATCTCGGTACCTAATGGCAGTCAGGCTACCTCTGGCGAGCACATGGAGGGCTGTGCGGCCCCCCAAAGAAATGCCACTCCACACCATTACTGACCCACTGCCAAACTGGTCATGCTGGAGGATGTTGCAGGCAGCAGAACATTCTCCTTGGCGTCTCCAGTCACGTCTGTCACATGTGCTCAGTGAGAACCTGCTTTCATCTGTGAAGAGCACAGGGCGCCAGTGGCGAATTTGCCAATCTTGGTATTCTCTGGCAAATGCCAAACATCCTGCACGGTGTTGGGCTGTAAGCACAACCCCTACCTGTGGACGTCAGGCCCTCATACCACCCTCATGGAGTCTGTTTCTGATCATTTGAGTAGACACATGCACATTTGTAGCTTGCTGGAGGTCATTTTGCAGGGCTCTGGCAGTGCTCCTCCTGTTCCTCCTTGCACAAAGGTGGAGGTAGCGGTCCTGCTGCTGGGTTGTTGCCCTCCTACGGCCTCCTCCACGTCTCCTGATGTACTGACCTGTCTCCTGGTAGCGCCTCCATGCTCTGGACACTACGCTGACAGACACAGCAAACCTTCTTGCCACAGCTCGCATTGATGTGCCATCCAGAATGAGCTGCACTACCTGAGCCACTTGTGTGGGTTGTAGGGAGGTCATACAGGCACGTGGAGGCCACACACACTACTGAGCCTCATTTTGACTTGTTTTAAGGACATTACATCAAAGTTGGATCAGCCTGTAGTGTGTTTTTCCACTTTAATTTTGAGGGTGACTCCCAATCCAGACCTCCATGGGTTAATAAATTTGATTTCCATTGATAATTTTTGTGTGATTTTGTTGTCAGCACATTCAACTATGTAAAGAACAAAGTATTTAATAATAAGAATTTACTTACCGATAATTCTATTTCTCGGAGTCCGTAGTGGATGCTGGGGTTCCTGAAAGGACCCTGGGGAATAGCGGCTCCGCAGGAGACAGGGCACAAAAAAGTAAAGCTTTTACCAGATCAGGTGGTGTGCACTGGCTCCTCCCCCTATGACCCTCCTCCAGACTCCAGTTAGGTACTGTGCCCGGACGAGCGTACACAATAAGGGAGGCAATTTGAATCCCGGGTAAGACTCATACCAGCCACACCAATCACACCGTACAACTTGTGATCTAAACCCAGTTAACAGTATGATAACAGAAAGAGCCTCTTAAAGATGGCTCCTTAACAATATAACCCGAATTTGTTAACAATAACTATGTACAGTATTGCAGATAATCCGCACTTGGGATGGGCGCCCAGCATCCACTACGGACTCAGAGAAATAGAATTATCGGTAAGTAAATTCTTATTTTCTCTATCGTCCTAAGTGGATGCTGGGGTTCCTGAAAGGACCCTGGGGATTATACCAAAGCTCCCAAACGGGCGGGAGAGTGCGGATGACTCTGCAGCACCGAATGAGAGAATTCCAAGTCCTCTTTTGCCAGGGTATCAAATTTGTAGAATTTTACAAACGTGGTTTCCCCCGACCACGTAGCTGCTCGGCAGAATTGTAATGCCGAGACCCCTCGGGCAGCCGCCCAAGATGAGCCCACCTTCCTTGTGGAATGGGCCTTAACAGATTTAGGCTGTGGCAGGCCTGCCACAGAATGAGCAAGTTGAATTGTGTTACAAATCCAACGAGCAATCGTCTGCTTAGAAGCAGGGGCACCCAACTTGTTGGGTGCATATAGTATCAACAGCGAGTCAGATTTTCTGACTTCAGCCGTCCTTGAAATGTATATTTTTAAGGCTCTGACAACGTCCAACAACTTGGAGTCCTCCAAGTCGCCAGTGGCCGCAGGCACCACAATAGGTTGGTTCAGGTGAAACGCTGATACCACCTTAGGGAGAAAATGCGGACGAGTCCTCAGTTCTGCCCTATCCGAATGGAAGATTAGATAAGGGCTTTTATAAGATAAAGCCGCCAATTCAGATACTCTCCTGGCGGAAGCCAGGGCCAGTAACATAGTCACTTTCCATGTGAGATATTTAAAATCCACCTTTTTCAATGGTTCAAACCAATGGGATTTGAGGAAATCTAAAACTACATTTAGATCCCACGGTGCCACCGGAGGCACCACAGGAGGCTGTATATGCAGTACTCCTTTAACAAAAGTCTGTACCTCAGGAACTGAGGCCAATTCTTTTTGGAAGAATATTGACAGGGCCGAAATTTGAACCTTAATAGATCTCAATTTGAGACCCATAGACAATCCTGATTGTAGGAAATGTAGGAAACGACCCAGTTGAAATTCCTCCGTCGGAACACTCCGATCCTCGCACCACGCGACATATTTTCGCCAAATGCGGTGATAATGTTTCGCGGTGACTTCCTTCCTTGCCTTAATCAAGGTAGGAATGACTTCTTCTGGAATGCCTTTCCCTTTTAGGATCTGGCGTTCAACCGCCATGCCGTCAAACGCAGCCGCGGTAAGTCTTGAAAGAGACAGGGACCCTGTTGTAGCAGGTCCCTTCTCAGAAGTAGAGGGCACGGGTCGTCCGTGACCAACTCTTGAAGTTCCGGGTACCAAGTCCTTCTTGGCCAATCCGGAGCCACTAGTATTGTTCTTACTCCTCCTCACCGTATAATCTTCAATACCTTTGGTATGAGAGGCAGAGGAGGAAACACATATACTGATTTGTACACCCAAGGTGTTACCAGTGCGTCCACAGCTATTGCCTGTGGATCTCTTGACCTGGCGCAATACTTGTCCAGTTTCTTGTTGAGGCGAGACGCCATCATGTCTACCATTGGTCTTTCCCAACAGTTTATTAGCATGTGGAAGACTTCTGGATGAAGACCCCCCTTTCCCGGGTGAATATCGTGTCTGCTGAGGAAGTCTGCTTCCCAGTTGTCCACGCCCGGGAAGAACACTGCTGACAGTGCTATTACGTGATTCTCCGCCCAGCGAAGAATCTTGGCAGCTTCTGCCATTGCACTCCTGCTTCTTGTGCCGCCCTGTCTGTTTACATGGGCGACCGCCGTGATGTTGTCCGACTGAATCAACACCGGTTTTCCTTGCAGGAGTGGTTCCGCCTGGCTTAGAGCATTTTAGATTGCTCTTAGTACCAGAATGTTTATGTGAAGAGACTTTTCCAGGTTCGTCCATACCCCCTGGAAGTTTCTTCCTTGTGTGACTGCTCCCCAACCTCTCAGGCTGGCGTCCGTGGTCACCAGGATCAAATCCTGTATGCCGAATCTGCGGCCCTCCAATAGATGAGCCTTTTGCAACCACCACAGAAGATATACCCTTGTCCTTGGCGACAGGGTTATTCGCAGGTGCATCTGAGGATGCGACCCTGACCATTTGTCCAACAGATCCCTTTGGAAAATTCTTGCATGGAATCTGCCGAATGGAATTGCTTCGTAAAAAGCCACCATTTTTCCCAGGACTCTTGTGCATTGATGTACAGACACCTTTCCTGGTTTTAGGAGGTTCCTGACAGGTCGGATAACTCCTTGGCTTTTTCCTCGGGAAGAAAAACCTTTTTCTGAACCGTGTCCAGAATCATCCCTAGGAACAGCAGACGTATCGTCGGAAAACAGCTGCGATTCTTGGAATATTTAGAATCCAGTCGTGCCGTCGAAGAACTACTTTAGATAGTGCTCTTCCGACCTCCAACTGTTCTCTGGAACTTGCCCTTTTTAGGTCGTGCAAGTAAGGGATAATTTAGATGCCTTTTTTCTTTGAAGAAACATCTTTTCGGCCATTTCCTTGGTAAAAAGGCCCGGGGTGCCGTGGATAATTCAAACGGCATCGTCTGAAACTGATATTGACAGTTCTGTACCACGAACCAGAGGTACCCTTGATGAGAAGGACAAAATTTGGACATGGAGGTAATCCTTGATGTCCAGGGACACCATATAGTCCCCTTTTTTCCGGTTCGCTATCACTGCTCTGAGTGACTTTATCTCGATTTGAACCTTTTATGTAAGTGTTCAAAACATTTTAGATTTAGACTATGTGTCACCAAGCCGTCTGGCTTCAGTACCACAATATAGTGTGGAAAAATAATACCCTTTTCCTTGTCGTAGGAGGGGTACTTTGATTATCACCTGCTGGATATACAGCTTGTGAATTGTTTCCAATGCTGCCTCCCTGTCGGAGGGAGCCGTTGGTAAAGCAGACTTCAGGAACCTGCGAGGAGAAGATGTCTCGACTCTCCAATCTTTACCCCTGGGATAATACTCGTACGATCTAGGGGTCAACTTGCGAGTGATCCCACTGCGCCCTGAGACTCTTGAGACTACCCCCCCACCTTGAGTCCGCTTGCACGGCCCCAGCGTCATGCTGAGGACTTGGCAGACGCGGTGGAGGGCTTCTTTTCCTGGGAAAGGGCTGCCTGCTGCAGTCTACTTCCCTTACCTCTATGTCTGGGCAGATATGACTGGCCTTTTGCCTGCATGCCCTCATGGGAAAGGAAAGATTGAGGCTGAAAAGACGGTGTCTTTTTTAGCTGAGATGTAACTTGGGGTAAAAAAGGTTGGATTTCCCAGCTGTTGCTGTGGTCCCCAGGTCCGATGGACCGACCCCCAAATAACTCCTTCCCTTTATACAGCCATACTTCCATCTGCCGTATGGGATCTGTATCACCTGACCACTGTCGTGTCCCTGACATCTTCTGGGAGATATGGACAACGCACTTATCTTGATGCCAGAGAGCAAATATCCCTCTGTGCATCTCACATACATATATATAGAATGCATCCTATTAAATGCTCTACATGAATAAAATATTTTCAGTCAGGGAATCCGACCAAGCCAACCCAGCACTGCATCTCCAGGCTGATGGCGATCGCTGGTCGCAGTATAACCACCGTATGTGTGTATATACTTTTTAGGATATTTTTCCAGCTTCCTATCAGCTGGCTCCTTGAGGGCGGCCGTATCTGGAGACGGTAACGCCACTTGATAAGCGTGTGAGCGCCTTATCACCCTAAGGGGTGTTTCCCAACGTACCCTAATTTCTGGCGGGAAAGGGTATAACGCCAATATTTGCTATCGGGGTAACCCTACGCATCATCACACACTTCATTTTATTTTATCTGATTAAGGAAAAACTACAGGTAGTTTTTTCACTCCCACATAATAGCCTTTCTTGTGGTACTTGTAGTATCAGAAACACGTAACACCTCCTTCATTGCCCTTAACGTGTGGCCCTAATGAGAAATACGTTTGTTTATTCACCGTCGACACTGTATTCAGTGTCCGTGTCTGTGTCTGTGTCGACCGACTGAGGTAAATGGGCGTTTTTAAAACCCCTGACGGTGTTTCTGAGACGCCTGGACCGGTCCTAATAGATTGTCGGCCGTCTCATGTCGTCAACCGACCTTGCAGCGTGTTGACATTCTCACGTAATTCTCTAAATAAGCCATCCATTCCGGTGTCGACTCCCTAGAGAGTGACATCACCATTACAGGCAATTTCTCCGCCTCCTCACCAACATCGTCCTCATACATGTCGACACACACGTACCGACACACAGCACACACACCGGGAATGCTCTGACAGAGGACAGGACCCACTAGCCCTTTGGGGAGACAGAGGGAGAGTCTGCCAGCACACACCAAAAACGCTATAATTATATAGGGACAACCTTATATAAGTGTTTCTCCCTTATAGCATCTTTTATATATATACAATATCGCCAAAATCAGTGCCCCCCCTCTCTGTTTTAACCCTGTTTCTGTAGTGCAGTGCAGGGGAGAGCCTGGGAGCCTTCTCTCCAGCTTTCCTGTGAGAGAAAATGGCGCTGTGTGCTGAGGAGATAGGCCCCGCCCCTTTTTCGGCGGGCTCGTCTCCCGCTATTTTTGAAGTTAGGCAGGGGTTAAATATCTCCATATAGCCTCTGTGGGCTATATGTGAGGTATTTTTTGCCTCTAATAAGGTTTTTATTTGCCTCTCAGAGCGCCCCCCCCAGCGCTCTGCACCCTCAGTGACTGTTGTGTGAAGTGTGCTGAGAGGAAAATGGCGCACAGCTGCAGTGCTGTGCGCTACCTTTATGAAGACTCAGGAGTCTTCAGCCGCCGATTTTGGACCTCTTCTCTCTTCAGCGTCTGCAAGGGGGCCGGCGGCGCGGCTCCGGTGACCATCCAGGCTGTACCTGTGATCGTCCCTCTGGAGCTAGTGTCCAGTAGCCAAGCAGCAAATCCACTCTGCACGCAGGTGAGTTCACTACTTCTCCCCTAAGTCCCTCGTTGCAGTGATCCTGTTGCCAGCAGGACTCACTGTAAAGTAAAAAACCTAAGCTAAACTTTCTCTAAGCAGCTCTTTAGGAGAGCCACCTAGATTGCACCCTTCTCGTTCGGGCACAAAATCTAACTGGAGTCTGGAGGAGGGTCATAGGGGGAGGAGCCAGTGCACACCACCTGATCTGGTAAAAGCTTTACTTTTTTGTGCCCTGTCTCCTGCGGAGCCGCTATTCCCCAGGGTCCTTTCAGGAACCCCAGCATCCACTTAGGACGATAGAGAAAAGAATATTTCATTCATTCAGATCTAGGATGTGTTATTTTAGTGTTCCCTTTATTTTTTTGAGCAGTGTGTGTGTGTGTATATATATATATATATATATATATATATATATATATATATATATATATATATATATATATATATATATATATACACATATATATATATAGTTACTAATGTCTTTACTTGAAAGAACGAGGCGGCACTCCCAAATATTTCCAAAAAGCGTGATATATTCAATCAAAACAGCATCATAATGTCAACGTTTCAAAACCCGCAGGCTTTTTCATCAGGACGTGAGCGGTGCATAGAGAGAAGCATGCTTCTCTCTATGCACCGTTCACGTCCTGACGAAAAAGCCTGCGGGCTTTGAAGCGTTGACATTATGATGCTGTTTTGATTGAATATATCACGCTTTTTGGAAATATTTGGGAGTGCTGCCTCGTTCTTTCAAGTAAAGACATTGGTAACTATGCATTTGATTAGGAGGGCACCCCTAATTTGAACTTTTGTGAGTACGGAGTGCCAAGCTACATTGCAACGTGTATGTATGTATAATATACACACTGTCACTGACCTGGGTTGGGGATGTTGTGAACTCGGGGGTTCTTCCGGTGGTCGGGAAGAGGGACCACAGCTGGGTCGGAGCAGAGATGGTCGGATATAGGTTTTCCTCATACAAGACTCTGATAGTTAGGATTGGTGAAAAATGCTGAGGAGCTTTATTATGGGAAGGGAGCAATACAGCGACACATGAAAGTAAGAGAACTTGTGGGCAATGTCAAAGGCTACTGGAGAACTTGTGAGCAATGTTTAAAGGCACTGATGAATGAAGAACTTGTGAGCGATGATGAAAGACACTGAAGAACTTGTGAGCGATGTTTAAAGACACTGATGAATGAAGAACTTGTGAGCGATGGTGAATGACACTGAAGAATTTGTGTGCGATGTTTAAAGACACTAAACGCTGGAAACACTAAAGTTGGTTCAGCCCGCAGGCCGTGCTGAATCCAGGGAGCGCTGGCAACTGCACTGCAGAGGAACACACTAGTTGCTCGGATCACTGGAGACTGTGCTGCAAGAAGGCACCCTGAATGCTAGAAGCACTGGAGTATAGCTGCTGGGGAACACACTGCGTACGGGAGCTCTGGCATCCACTTCAGAAAAGAGACGATACTCAGGCGCCGAGTCTGATTTTGAATCTCCCGCCTCTACTGGATTGGTGAAGCGGGTTAGTGACGTCACCTGCTCCCCGCCCACGTGACGCTGGCTGTCATGGCGGCGCCCACGCTCCGGGGAACCGCAGGGAGCCGCGCCAGCCAGACGCCGGGACCCGAGGACCGCCAAACGGTTCAGCAGCCACGCAGGGGTAAGCGCGTCGGCCGCTGCCCCTGGCGTGTGACAGTACCCCCTCCTCCAGGAGTGGCCCCTGGACACTTCCCGGGCTTTGTTGGATGTCTGGAATGGAAGATCCGCACCAGTCGGGGAGCCGTAACTTCAGTGGCTTTGACCCAGCTCCTTTCCTCAGGGCCATAACCTTTCCATTCTACCAAGTACTGCAGATTCTTGTGAAGATAACGGGAGTCAAGAATAGCTTTAATTTCAAATTCCGTTCCGGCTTCAGTCTCTACAGAGGTTGGCCTAGGGGACTCTGAATGGAACAGATTTAAAATAAGGGGACGAAGGAGAGAAACATGGAAGGAATTTGGTACCCGAAAGTGGGAAGGCAAACCCAATTTGCAGACAACCGGGTTCAGAACTTGCAACACGGGGTAAGGACCAATGAACCTCGGGGCAAACTTCATAGCGGGCACTCTTAAACGGAGATTACGGGTAGAGAGCCATACTCTATCATCAACTTTGTATTGGGGAGCTGCCCGTCGCTTCCTATCAGCAAAGAATTTGTAGCGGCCGGAGATTTTCTTGAGGTTAACGTGAACCCTACTCCAGATTTGACTGAAGTGCCGAAGAGTAGAGGCTGCAGCAGGAACATCTTCCGGAGGACAAACGGGTAATTCTGGAACTTGAGGATGGAATCCATAATTAATGAAGAATGGGGACTCACCACTGGAAGAGTGATACAAATGATTATGGGCAAACTCGGCCCAGGGCAACAGTTCCACCCAATCATCTTGCGAAGAAGAGAGATAAACGCGGAGAAAAGTCTCTAAATCTTGATTGACGCGTTCAGTTTGCCCATTGGTCTGAGGAGGGTAGGCAGATGAGAACTTGAGTTTTATTTGTAAGGCTGAACAGAGGGCCCTCCAGAATCTTGCAGTGAACTGCACCCCCCGATCAGAGACTATTTCCTGAGGTAACCCATGCAGGCGGAAGTGTTCACGGATAAATAATAAAGCCAATTTGGGAGCCGACGGTAACCCGGTCAAAGGAACAAAATGTGCCATCTTAGAAAAGCGGTCAATAATCACCCAGACGGTATTGTGACCCTTGGAGAGGGGCAATTCGGTGAGAAAGTCCATAGAAATATGGGTCCAAGGCCTCTTAGGAATGGACAGTGGATGAAGCAACCCCGCAGGAGGCAGACGAAGAATTTTGTGCTGAGCACATTGAGGACATGAGTTGACATAATCTTGTATGTCCTTTTTCATAGTGTCCCACCAGTATGACCTTCGTAGAAACTCCCAAATTTTTTGAACTCCAGGATGACCGGAAAACTTGGAGGTATGAGCCCACTGCAGCAACTTCGGTCGAAATTTAGCTGGTACAGACATTCTCCCAGGAGGAGGACCCAAAGCGGTGGGAGCTGCCGAAATAGAAACTGGACTGAGAATCAAAGCCTTTCCAACGGAATTCTCCTCATCCGAAGCCGTTAAGGAACGAGATAGAGCATCAGCCTTAGTGTTAAAAGTCCCGGCCCGGTACTTAATGACGAACGAGAATCGAGTGAAGAAGAGCGCCCATCTAGCTTGACGGGGATTCAAGCACTGGGCTGTCTTGAGATACAGCAAGTTCTTGTGATCGGTGTAAATCGTAATTAGGTGTTTAGCACCTTCCAATAGATATCTCCATTCTTCCAGGGCAGATTTTATTGCCAAGAGTTCCTGGTCTCCGATAGTGTAGTTTCGTTCAGCAGGAGAGAACTTGCGAGAATGGAAACCACATGGATGTAACTGGAAAATGAAATGTAAGGTATGTTCCTGCGCACTCTCTTTGCTGCCTTGTGTAGGGTCCTATCCTGATGTGTCACCACACACCTAAGAAAGACTATATGAAAGAAAAGATAGGATGGAACCTACTGTTGGCACAAAGTCAAAATGGTGGTGATATTTCACCGTGATGATCACTGTCCATGAATATTGATGAGGAAGTCCATGAATGTTCACAAAGCGTGATCTTCGTAGGAATTCAATTCAATTCCATTCGATGACATATGAAAAGAGAACACAAATGGTATGCAAAGGTTCAGAAGAAGTTCCAAAAAAAGTTAATTTGAAGGAGGGTGACTTCTGCCCGGACTCCGTACGCTATGGTGATACGGGAAAGTGTGACGGTATCTGCAAGGGTTCACCCTGGTGTTTCAAGATATACGTGGCTCCTCACATGTGTGCTTACTTTCGTACACTTGGAGAAAGCCTATAAAGGTTTCTTTAAAGCCTCTAAGTAAAATACTCCTGGTACCAAAATAGATGTGCCCCACACTTTCCCGTATCACCATAGCTTACGGAGTCCGGGCAGAAGTCACCCTCCTTCAAATTAACTTTTTTTGGAACTTCTACTGAACCTTTGCATACCATTTGTGTTCTCTTTTCATATGTCATCGAATGGAATTGAATTGAATTCCTACGAAGATCACGCTTTGTGAACATTCATGGACTTCCTCATCAATATTCATGGACAGTGATCATCACGGTGAAATATCACCACCATTTTGACTTTGCGCCAACAGTAGGTTCCATCCTATCTTTTCTTTCACATGGATGTAACTACCTGTCAGAGGAGTACTGTGAAAGCACGGCGCAGATGCCTACTGAGGAAGCATCGACCTCCAAGAAGAATGGTTTTGAAAAATGTGATTGCTGGAGTACCGGAGCGGACATAAAGGCTGCTTTCAACCGGGCGAACGCTGCTACAGCTTCAGAAGACCAGTGACTTGGGTCAGACCCCTTTTTGGTTAGGGCAGTAATAGGTGCCACAATGGTAGAGAATCCCTTTATGAATTTCCGGTAGTAATTCGCAAAACCCAGAAATCTTTGCACCACTTTCAAGGAAAGAGGCTGAGTCCAGTCCCGAATAGCAGTAAGTTTTTCCGGATCCATGCGAAGCTCCGTACCTAAGATGACGTAACCAAGAAATGGAATTGAAGGAACCTCAAAAGGTACATTTGGAGATCTTGCCGTAGAGATGATTCCTTCGTAGACGAAGAAGTACCTCCTTGACCTTTACTCTGTGCTCTGTGAGATTCTTAGAAAATATCAGAATGTCATCCAAGTATACCACTACTTATGTATAACATATCTCGGAAGATTTCATTCACAAATCCTTGGAAGACGGCAGGGGCATTGCTGAGGCCAAACGGCATTACCAGATATTAGTAATGCCCGTCCCTGGTATTGAAGGCCGTCTTCCATTCGTCCCCCTGTCGAATTCGTATCAAATTATAGGCTCCCCTTAAGTCGAGCTTGGTGAAGACATGGGCTCCGCGAACCCTATCAAATAGCTCCGTGATGAGCAGCAAAGGATATTTGTTCTTAATGGTGATATCATTTAAGCCGCGGTAGTCAATACATGGTCTCAACCCTCCGTCCTTCTTCTTCATAAAAAAGAAACCTGTTCCCGCCGGGGAGGTAGAGGGGCGAATGAATCCTTTCTGCAGATTAGACTTGATATAGTCCGACATGGCTTGGGTCTCGGGTAATGATAACGGATAAGTGCATCCCCGGGGTGGCATTTTCCCTGGGTTGAGCTCAATGGAACAGTTCCAGGGACTATGGGGTGGTAACTGATCGGCCGCCTGTTCCGAAAACACGTCTGTAAACTCCCGATAGGCCTCCGGAATGAGCTCCTCATCCGACTTGGAAGATACACGGAGCGGGTAGACAGGAGTGAGACAATTAAAATGACAAAATGAACTCCAGGATACTATTTGTGATGACTTCCATTCGACGTGAGGGTTGTGTACTTTAAGCCAAGGAAGACCAAGAACCAGATCGTTAGGCATCTCCCAAATCACTAGGAACTCCAGATGTTCTTGATGCAGAGCTCCAACCTGCAGCTTGATTGGCACTGTGCGACTTGAAATTAGACCATTAGAAATTTGGGTACCATTGATAGCAGTCAACGTAATAGGTCGTTCGACAGACTGTAACTGTAAACCCAGTTTTTGGACACAAGAAAGAGAAACAAAATTCCCTGCAGCCCCGGAGTCCAGCAGAGCCTTAACAGGTTTGGCTATAGACCCAGAAAACAGAGACACAGAGAGTAAACAGTCCACTGTCAGAGAAGGTTTAGATGTAACCCCTAACTCGACTCCTCCGGAACAAGCTAGGACTGCCCGTTTCCCGGACGGGACTTACAAAACTTTAGAAAGTGATCCGCAGCTCCACAATAGAGGCAGAGTCTACCCTCACGACGGCGCTGTCGTTCTTCCGGGGACAGTCGAGATCGATTAATTTGCATAGGTTCGTCTGGACTTGGGGTAACCGTTTGCTTAGACGGGAGAGACCGGAATCTGGATTGTTCTGACAGACTACGTTCGCCACCTCGTTCCTGCATACGGAGATCCACCTTTCACAGAGTGAGATCAACTGTTCTAAGGAATCTGGCAGATCCCTAGTGATCAGTTCGTCTTTTAGGCGGTCGGAGAGCCCATTCCAGAAAGCGGCCCGGAGAGCATCATTATTCCAGCGCAGTTCTGAGGCTATGGTTTGGAAATGAATCACATACTGTCCCAATGAACGGGAGCCTTGTCGGACTCTGAGCAAGTCCGAAGAAGCAGCGGTCGTTCTGCCGGGCTTTAATCGAAGATCCTTCGGAATGACGTGATGAAATTGGTGTAACTGGAAACCAACGGGTCAGACCGCTCCCATAACGGAGACACCCAATCCAACGCCAAACCTTCAAGCAAGGAAATAATGTACGCCACCTTGGACCGATCTGTGGGGAAGTTGTGTGAGAGAAGTTCAAAATGTACCTCGCATTGGTTGAGAAAACCACGGCAATTCTTTGGATTCCCATTATAGCGAGAAGGAGTGGGAAGCTGAAGGCGTGACCTGGTTCCAGACAGGGATTGAACACTACTAGGGACAACCACAGGAGCGGGTACTGAAGCCGAAACTACTGAAGCCAGAGAAGCCTGAATTTGATCCAGCCGGCCGGATAACTCCTGGAGATACTGCATCACCTGGCTCTGTGCCGCCTCCTGACTTTGAACTCGGGAAACCAGGTCCTGGATGGCGCTTGCCTCTGGGTTCCGATCCCCCGGGTCCATGGGGCCTGAGTATACTGTCACTGACCTGGGTTGGGGATGTTGTGAACTCGGGGGTTCTTCCGGTGGAAATATTTGGGAGTGCCGCCTCGTTCTTTCAAGTAAAGACATTGGTAACTATGCATTTGATTAGGAGGGCACCCCTAATTTGAACTTTTGTGAGTACGGAGTGCCAAGCTACATTGCAACGTGTATGTATGTATAATATACATAATATACACACTGTCACTGACCTGGGTTGGGGATGTTGTGAACTCGGGAGTTCTTCCGGCGATCGGGAAGAGGAACCACAGCTGGGTCGGAGCAGAGATGGTCGGATATAGGTTTTCCTCATACAAGACTCTGATAGTTAGGATTGGTGAAAAATGCTGAGGAGCTTTATTATGGGAAGGGAGCAATACAGCGACACATGAAAGTAAGATAACTTGTGGGCAATGTCAAAGGCTACTGGAGAATTTGTGAGCAATGTTTAAAGGCACTGATGAATGAATAACTTGTGAGCGATGATGAAAGACACTGAAGAATTTGTGAGCGATGTTTTGAAGACACTGATGAATGGAGAACTTGTGAGCGATGGTGAAAGACACTGAAGAATTTGTGTGCGATGTTTAAAGACACTGATGAATGAAGAACTTGTGAGCGATGTTTAAAGACACTGATGAATGAAGAACTTGTGAGCGATGGTGAATGACACTGAAGAACTTGTGTGCGATGTTTAAAGACACTGAACGCTGGAAACAGGCCGTGCTGAATCCATGGAGCGCTGGCAACTGCACTGCAGAGGAACACAATAGTTGCTCGGATCACTGGAGACTGTGCTGCAGGAAGGCACCCTGAATGCTAGAAGCACTGGAGTATAGCTGCTGGGGAACACACTGCGTACGGGAGCTCTGGCATCCACTTCAGAAAAGAGACGATACTCAGGCGCCGAGGCTCTGCCCGGCGTCTGGTTTTGAATCTCCCGCCTCTACTGGATTGGTGAAGCGGGTTAGTGACGTCACCTGCTCCCCGCCCACGTGACGCTGGCTGTCATGGTGGCGCCCACGCTCCGGGGAATCGCCGGGAGCCGCGCCAGCCAGACGCCGGGACCCGAGGACCGCCGGAGATGGGGACCGCCAAATGGACCAGCAGACACGCAGGGGTAAGCGCGGCGGCCGCTGCCCCTGGCGTGTGACACACACACACTGTCATTGCAGAGTGATTATTGATTTTATTTAATGAAACTTTTTTCTTGCTCACTTTTTTAGTTCACTCATCTGTCTTAAAATCTTCTAGTTATTGGGGTAATACTTATTTATTTTAGCAATGAAATACTGTTGAAAAATAAAAACAGATATCTGAACAAAAGTGCGAAGATGTCGTAATATGAAAGTTCTTAAACATTTTACGGACAAGTCAGGTGCATAAGGAGCCCGCTTATACAGTGCCGGAGCTACCGGGAGCAGTAAAAACGTAGACTTTGAGAGGCTCATTCAGGTGCGGATCCTTGGAAGCAGCAGTGATGGAACTGTATGGTGATGCAGCAGGAGGCATCTATTACAAGCCAACAAAGGCACATGGTACATGGTAAAAGGCATTAGAATTACAGCAATATGATAAACATACAGAAATTAAGACCAATTAAACCTAGAGAGCACAATAGGCATAATGCAGGGTAGGTGCAGACATTTTGGTTAATAACTTCAGGTTATATATTCCCTGGGTGGAATGGTCACCCCCAGAAGAAATGACACAAAATGGGGTGATTGCAGTGTCCTAACACTAGAGGTAGTGCCCCAACATAACCGTCAAATCCATGTATTTTTCATCCCATCTATACTGTGGGAGATAAGCCATACAAGGACCTGAAGCACATATGGGAAAGCAAGTGTGTAGCTGGTAAATACAATGACTTGTAATTATCTCCCTGTTCATACAATGTGTACAAATGATTCCCAACTGAATAGCTACAAGACCCTTACCTGCAAGTTCACCTTTAATCCATCCACAGTAATCACTTTATTCTGCAGAGAAGACAGATACAGGGAGTCAGGGATCATGCAAATCAATCCTACCACACACAAGATGGTTAAAGGCCCATATACACGGCCTATTTGGGGAGAGATGTGTGCTGAGTGGTTCGCTCAGCACACATCTATCCCGCCGCTCAGCACAGCGCGAGGTGTGCTGAGCGTGTGGGGGGAGATTGGGGAGACGGGGGGGCATTCATTTCACCCAGCGGGTTAAGTGAGCGACCTGCTAGATCTAGCACCAGCGATAGCAATGCGCGGGGCTGCGCATCTCTATCGCTGTGAGGGGTACACATGGAGTGATCGCTTCTTAAAATCTAAGCAATCTAGAAAGATTGCTTAGATTTTAAGCAGTGATCGCTCCGTGAGTACCCCCCTTTACACTAGATACAGTGATTACGATCTGAAAACAGATCCTTCCTAGATGGTACTGGGATCAAAGATGACCACATGGTGTCATTGTCTAGAGAGACAATGACAGAAGAACAATTACAACTGGTCATGTGTATATGTTTCAGGCACAGTATGGGTAAATCCTTGCTGTTTGGCAGTTTACAAGATCAGAGGAAGTAGCTGCATACATTGAAGGTCAGAGATTTAGGCAAATTAATAACCAGATGAAGGGGTATATGCAATTCACGGCGAATCGCGGCAATTTTTCGCCGTTTTTTAATTCGACTCAATTCGCCAGGTGAATTCCGGCAGGTGGCTGCCGGAATTCACCATATTCAATGAAAAACGAGTTCGCCAGAATCGCGGGCGAAAATCGGCCGATTTGGCGGATTTTGCCGCGATTTTAAAAAACGGGGAAAAACGGGAAAAACCCGGAAAAAAAAATGGCGTGGGGTCCCCCCTCCAAAGCATAACCAGCCTCGGGCTCTTCGAGCTGGTCCTGGTTCTAAAAATGCAGGGGAAAAATTGGGCAGGGATCCCCCGTATTTTTAAAACCAGCACCGGGCTCTGCGCCTGGTGCTGGTGCCAAAAATACGGGGGACAAAAAGAGTAGGGGTCCCCCGTATTTTTAACACCAGCATCGGGCTCCACTAGCTGGACAGATAATGCCACAGCCGGGGGTCACTTTTATGCCGTGCCCTGCGGCCGTGGCATTAAATATCCAACTAGTCACCCCTGGCCGGGGTACCCTGGGGGAGTGGGGACCCCTTCAATCAAGGGGTCCCCCCCCCCAGCCACCCAAGGGCCAGGGGTGAAGCCCGAGGCTGTCCCCCCCCCCCATCCAATGGGCTGCGGATGGGGGGGCTGATAGCCTTTTGTGATAATAAAAAGATATTGTTTTTTCCAGTAGTACTACAAGTCCCAGCAAGCCTCCCCCGCAAGCTGGTACTTGGAGAACCACAAGTACCAGCATGCGGGAGAAAAACGGGCCCGCTGGTACCTGTAGTACTACTGGGAAAAAAATACCCAAATAAAAACAGTACACACACACCTTGATAGTAAAACTTTATTACACACTACCGACACACACATACTTACCTATGTTGACACGCCGACTGCCACGGTCTCCGACGATCCGAGGTACCTGTGAAAAAATTATACTCACCTTCCAGCGTCCAGAGGTAAATCCAGGTCCAGAGATAATCCACGTACTTGGCAAAAAAAAAAAACGAACACCGATCCACCGGACTAAGAAAGGGGTCCCATGCTTTCACATCAGACCCCTTTCTCCCGAATGCCGGGACATCACGTGACTCCTGTCACTGAAGTCCCTTCAGCCAATCAGGAAGCGCTACTTCCGTGGCGCTCACCTGATTGGCTGTGCGCTGTCTGTGCTGTGACATTGCATCGCAAAGCCGCTCCATTACTTTCAATGGTGGGAACTTTGCGGGTAGCGGGGGGGTTAACCCGCGGTCAGCGGCTGACCGGCGGGTGACCTCACCGCTAGCCGCTAAGTTCCCACCATTGAATATAATGGACGGAGCTGTGCGATGCGCTGTCCGAGTTCAGACAGCGCACAGCCAATCAGGTGAGCGCAACGAAGTTGCGCTTCCTGATTGGCTTTAGAGACCTTTATGTGACAGCTGTCACTGACAGGTCTCATTCGTGGAAAGGGGTCTCATGTGTCAGCATGGGACCCCTTTCAGTCCGGCATGGAGCGGGTGTTCGCTTTGTTTTTTTGCCAAGTACGTGGATGTATCTCTGGACCATGGCTGAGGTGAGTATATTGAACTTTTCTTTTCAGGTATCCGTGGATTCTACATGGAGAAGAGGACCGATGTCGGCGTGTGAACATAGGTAAGTATGTGTGTGTCGACGTATGAAATAAAGTTTTACTGTCGACGGTGTGTGTGTCCTGTTTTTATTTGGGTATTTTTTTCCCAGTAGTACTACAGGTACCAGCGGGCCCGTTTTTCTCCCGCATGCTGGTACTTGTGGTTCTCCAAGTACCAGCTTGCGGGGGAGGCTTGCTGGGACTTGTAGTACTACTGGAAAAAACAATATCTTTTTATTATCACAAAAGGCTATCAGCCCCCCCATCCGCAGCCCATTGGATGGGGGGGACAGCCTCGGGCTTCACCCCTGGCCCTTGGGTGGCTGGGGGGGGGGACCCCTTGATTGAAGGGGTCCCCACTCCCCCAGGGTACCCCGGCCAGGGGTGACTAGTTGGATATTTAATGCCACGGCCGCAGGGCACGGCATAAAAGTGACCCCCGGCTGTGGCATTATCTGTCCAGCTAGTGGAGCCCGATGCTGGTGTTAAAAATACGGGGGACCCCTGCTCGTTTTGTCCCCCGTATTTTTGGCACCAGCACCAGGCACAGAGCCCGGTGCTGGTTTTAAAAATACGGGGGATCCCCTGTCAATTTTTTCCCCGCATTTTTAGAACCAGGACCAGCTCGAAGAGCCCGAGGCTGGTTATGCTTTGGAGGGGGGACCCCACGCCATTTTTTTTTTAAGGATTTTACCGTTCCAGCAATAAAAAAAAAAAAAAATATTTAAAAAAAAATATAAATAATATTTGTGCCTCCCCCCAAAAAAAAAAAGTACCTAATCCCTTCTAATATAAATAGATATGCTATTCCTAAAAAAAAAAAACGCCAAAAAAAACATGTTTAAATTTTTTTTTATTGTTTTCACCCTCCAAAGTGTGGCGGATTGAAAAAGACGAATTTGCTGTCTAAAAGCACTGCTGTCGAATTTCCAAACTTGAATTGAATATGCTTTGGTCGAATTGCAGCACTTGTATCATTGCAGAAAAGTCGAATTTGCAAAAATTCGAATTTCAAAAAGTCGAATTTTGAAAGTCCGTTTTTTGGTCGGAAAGCACTGAATTGCATAGGCGAATTTTTTTTTTGGTCGAAAATGACCCGAAATTCGACAATTTCGGGAATTCGACCGCAATTGCATATACCCCGAAGTCTCCTCGTTCACCATTAAGAAAAAAATGCACTTTGGCACAGTGAAATAAGTAAAAGGTACTCAAGGAGTAACAGAACTTGAAACAAATTAAAGTAGTTTAAAAAGGAGACAGGTATTCAGTGGTAAATAAACATAATTACAACACAATCCACTAAAAGCTGCCAGACATCAGCAACAGATGAAGTTAAGTTTGAGTTTCACATAAATCAGGAAAGATTTCAGAATGCAGAATAAAATGTGTGAAGAAGCAAAGGTTAATTACATTGAAAGTACGTCCAAGTGATTCCAAAGTTTAACAGAACCCGAGTGGGTAAACAACATAAGCCAAAGAAAGGGAGTTCTCATTCAAGAAACACAAGAGCTTAATTTCATACATCCACTGCGCAATAGGTATGAAAAAGAAAAAAAAAGCCACTGTAGTGTCAGAAATACAGTATGTCACAGATATTTTATAAAAAACAACATAGTATAAATGTCCAAGGTGTAAAATGAGCTATACAAGGGAAGCAGACATGAAATAATGCAAAGAGCCCAAAGACTAAAACACCTGTGAGGGAACTCTCACCCGGAAATCAATGCCCACAGTTGCCAGGAAGGTGCCTGAGAGAAACGCCCCATCTTTAAATTGGATGAGAAAACAGGTCTTTCCAACACCAGAATCTCCTAGCAGCATAACCTGCGAGACAATAAACACCTGTTACCTCAACATGTGTCTTGGATATATATACCATGCCACTATATCCATTATATTGGCCTGTGAGCACCGAGGGCTAGCAAATACACAAATAGTGAATAATAAATTAGCATTAAGGTTATTTTACAGTCTATTATATGCCAAGGAAGTAGGCATTTATTCATTTTAGATCTTAAAGCTTCTGGCCAAGTGCAAGAGGATTTCTTACCAAAAAATGTTGGGTCTCATTGTACTAGATGAGGCCCGACAACCAGGTGTGGTGAAACTACACGTCCCAGCATGTTTAGCCAGATTACTGGCAGGATATGCTGGGACTTGTAGTTTCACATGACGAGCCACAGCATATCCAGGCCTCTGCTAGCTGGAGGATTGAGGGAGGGTACATGTTATACTTATACAGCGCTGCCATTGTATAGGTCTCTGTAATTATTATTATCCTTTATTTATATGGCGCCACATGGGATTTGCAGCGCCCAGTTACAGAGTACATAGACAAATAAGCAAAACAAGAAAACAGTGACTTACAGTTCAAGACAATATAGGACAAGTACAGGGCATATAATCATAAGCTATATGTATCAGGGTAGCAGAAAACTGGGGGATTTAATGCCGTCAAAAGGAGTATCGAAAAGAAGATAGGTCAGAGATGGAAAAGCACATGAGGGAAGAGGGCCCTGCTCGTGAAAGCTTATATTCTAAAGGGGAGGGGCACACAGACAGGGGTAACACAGCTGGGGTCGAAAGTGAGAACAGGACAGAGGGCTTAGGATGAGATTTGGCTGGGTTTGGTGAAGAAATGGGTCTTGAGAGCCCGTTTGAAGTTTTGTAGAGAGGTGGAGAGCCTGAGCGGTAGAGAATTCCAGAGAAAGGGAGCAGCACGTGCAAAAATCTTGGAGGTAGGCGTGGGAGGAGGTAATCAGTAAACAGGAGATGCGACGTGCTTTAGTGGAGCAAAGAGGATGGGCAGAAGTATAAAGGAAGATAAGGTCAGAGATGTAAATAGGAGTGGAGAGGGTGAGGGCTTTGTAGGCGAGTGTGAGAAGCTTGAAATGGATTCTGAAGGGGAAGGGGAGCCAGTGAAGGGCTTGTAAGAAAGGGGAGGTGCATGCAGTACGTTTGGTGAGGAAGATAAGCCGGGCAGCAGCAGTGAGGATAGATTGGAGTGGCGAGAGGCATTTGGCAGGGATGCCAGATAGGAGAAGATTACATTAGTCCAGTCTGCAGATGACCAGTGAGTGGATAAGGGTTAGTGGTATCCTGGGTGAGAAAGAGTCTGATCCTCGAAATATTTTTTAAATGAAAAAGACAGGTTTGTAGGAGGTGCTGAATGTGTGGTTTGAAGGAGAGGGAGGAGTCAAGAATTACTCCAAGGCAGCGCACTTGGGGGCTAGAGGAGATAGTAGTGCCATCAATAGATAATGAAATTGTGGGAGATGAGGTAGTGCGAAAGGGTGGGAAGATGATCAGCTGGGATGCAGTCAAGATGCCGGCAGTCGGGATCCCGGCGGTCAGAATACCGACACCGGGATACCAGGCACAGCTATTCCTACTCCTGTGTGTCCACAACACCCATAGAGTGGGAACAGAACCTGTAGCGAGCACAGCGAGCCACCGAGTCTACAGTGTGGGGAGTGCAGCAAGCCCGCAAGGGGCTTCGCTCCGCTTCCCTCCCTGCCCCTTTTGCGGCTCCCTGCTAGAACAGCCGACCGCTTCCTGCCCTCCCAGCGTGTAAAGATGCGGTGCGCATGCGCGCGGCTTCCATTCACGCATTGGCAGAGACCTGGGGGAAGCCCAGCACCAACGGAGGTGCAGGGCACGCCCCCAAAAGTGACATCGCCGGCCACTGGCGCCCTCTATAGTAACCTCTGTAGGCCGCACCGACCACTAAAATGACGGGGCGTGGTCACACCCTCTAATTTGAATGGCCACGCCCCCGTTCCGGGCGCGCGCGCCAATGTGCCCCCGAACTCCGGCGCCCTGCCCCTGCCTCATCCTAGGGGAACACTATGTGTGGCATAATGTGGCCATTCCCTAGTTTCATGTGATCCCGCCCCCTCACGACACATGACCACACCCATTTTTACTGTCAGTGCCACTAAGAAAAAATGTCTACTTGCACCATTGGGTAGATTTGAGTATCATCAGCATAGAGATGATATTGTAAATCTTAAGAGCTAATGAGCTCACCTGAAGAGGACGTATAGAGAAAGAAAAGGAGAGGACCAAGAACAGAACCTTTGGGGACACCTACAGTTAGTGAAAGTGGGGGGAGGTGGAGTCATAAGAGGAGACAGAAGGAACGGTCAGAGAGGTAGGAGGATAGCCAGGAGAGGGCAGACCAAGGGAGTGAAGGATTTGCAGAAGGAGCGGGTAGTGTCAAAAGCAGCAGAGAGGTCAAGGAGAATAAGCAGAGAGTAGTGGCTCTTGGATTTCGCAGAAAAGAGGTCACTGCAGATTTTCATGAGGGCAGTTTCAGTGGAGTGGATGGAAGCCAAACTGGAATGGGTCAAGCAGTGAGTGGAAGGAAAGAAAGGCAGTAAGGTGGTTGTAGACAATACGTTCAAGGGAAGGAGAGAGATGGGTCTATAGTTGGAGAGATTGTGTGAATCAAGGGGCTTTTTTTAAGAATAGGGGAGATGAGTGCATGCTTGAAGTCAGAGGGGACAGTGCCAGATGAAAAGGAGAGATTGAGGAGGTGGGCAAGATGGGAACAGGCAGAAAAGAGAGAAGTAATATAATGTAGAAGATTATGGTTGCTTTCATAAATGAACCAGTAAATAATAATGACTTCACTAGTCTACATTAAGAGTTACTTACCTGTTTAGCTAATTACAGATGATGGCCACTCACAGTGATGACTAGCCTCTGTTGAAACGTTTACCTTGGTTGCCCCTTTCACAGCATGAGTAATCTAACAAATGCCTGGAGGCGAACATCAACTAGAGAACATTTACCGCCGGATAAGGGATTTGTAGCTGATTAATCCTTAGAATATGCACACATTGAATATCAGATTTAACATGGATTTAAATATGTTGGTGGCCGAGTTAAAAATATAAAGTTCTTAATTTGTTTATAGACAGCAGGGACTGCTTGGTCTGCACTGAAATTAGGTATGGTTCCTGCTTCGGAGACCAGAGCCAATTACAGTATTTTGAAAGCAGTAAACTGGAAGGTCTACAGCAGGCATGTCCAAACTGTGGCCCTTGGCCCTCCAGCTGTTGTAAAACTACACATCCCAGCATGCCCTGACACAGCGTTAGCATTCTCTGACAGCAAAACTGTGTCGGGGCATGCTGGGATATGTAGTTTCACAACAGCTGGAGGGCCGCAGTTTGGACATGCCTGGCCTACAGAGACAGGTAAACAAGTTATCAGGTGACATCAGAATGTAGGTGTGTGAAAATGTAGAAAAAGGCTATTTTTTTATTTTATTTTTTAATAAAATGGTAATTTTAATAAATATAAGATTGGCAATAATTTATTTAACACTGTTCATATCATACAACTGTTACATTCTGCAAGACACAGATTTAAGAGACGGTGGGCACAGTTCTGGATATCACTTAAGCCTGGTAACACTGATACGATATCGGCCCGATATGTCGTTTCTGACTGAATCGCAATGACATATCGGGCATATCATTCAGTGTGTATTCCCGATATGCGAGTGCCTGTAGTCGCTGGTGACGTCACCCAGTAGACTCTGCTAAAACGCCAACTGGGCGATAATGCTAGTGACCTAGTTATATGTAAATATCTTGTTCTGGTGTGTACCCAGGTTCCAATATGTCGTCCCACCGGCCCGACATATAAGCTGGGTACACATTGCGTAGTGTGTACCCAGTTTAAGAAAGATTTGAAATATACATATGAATGTTCAGCTGTGTGATAGCAAGCGTAAAGTATAATCTACCAGTATGTTTATCACTGTATGATCAAAGGCCACATATAGGGACATTTATCACAATTTGGGGTGTAGTATGGTATGCCGGCGGCCGGGCTCCCGGCGACCAGTATACCGGCGCCGGGAGCCCCACCGCCGGCATACCGACAGCGTGGCGAGTGCAAATGAGCCCCTTGCGGGACGCTGCGCTAGCCACGCTGCGGGCACGGTGGCGCGCTACGCTATTTATTCTCCCTCCAGGGGGGTCGTGGACCCCCACGAGGGAGAATATGTGTCGGTATGCCAGGTGTCGGGATTCCGGCGCCGGTTTACTGTGCGCCGGGATCCCGACATTCGGCAACGTGAAGACCACCCCACAATTTGCATCTCCGATGTGGTTGTGATGGGATAAATTTGCCTATACTGTATTTACATTGTGATATTTGAAAATATTTCACAAATGTATTAAAATGTGCATGCCGGCACAAATCTACCCTAGCGGTGGGGGATTGGGGAAATCGCCCCCAATCTATCACTAATATATGGGGCCTATTAGTAGTCACCAACTTGTCACTACAACTTGCTTCTAGTAGCCACCCACTAAGCAGGGATTTTTCGAGATTCAACTCCTAAGGGGGTGAAAAGGAGTCAAATGTTCCACCCAGCAAACCTTTGCCCAGTTGAAACTGGGCACATCAGCTAGTTTATATTTGTATGTTTTAATTAGATTATACATGCAGAACAACCAATTGATAAAGCAATATACAAGAAAAGGAGACTTATAGTAAGAACATACCTTTGTTAAATCTCTTTCTGCGAGGTACACTGGGTTCCACAGGGATAACATTGGGGTGTAGAGTAGGATCTTGATCCGAGGCACCAACAGGCTAAAAGCTTTGACTGTTCCAAAGATGCTCAGCGCCGCCTTCTCTATAACCCCGCCTCCGTGCACAGGAGCTCAGTTTTGTTAACCTGTCCAATGCAGTAGCAGGTAAAAGAGACAACCGTTAGTAGCCACATATACTTTCTCCTGTCGTGAGAAAGTGATGTCAGCGGCTAATGCCATACAAACCCAAAGAAGCTAAGTGCGTCAGGGTGGGTGTCCTGTGGAATCCAGTGTACCTCGCAGAAAAAGATTTAACAAAGGTAAGTTCTTACCATAAATCTCCTTTTCTACAGCGAGGTACACTGGGTTCCACAGGGATAACATCGGGGATGTCCTAAAGCAGTTCCTCATGGGAGGGGACGCACTATAGCGGGCACAAGAACCCGGTGTCCAAAGGAAGCATCCTGGAAGGCGTAAGTATCGAAGGCATAGAACCTTATGAACGTGTTCACTGAGGACCACGTAGCCGCCTTGCACAATTGCTCAAGGGTCGCACCACAGCGGGCCGCCCAAGAAGGTCCAACAGACCGAGTAGAATGATATTGATGGTAGCAGGAGCTAGAAAACCAGCCTGTACATAAGCTTGTGCAATCACCGATCTAATCCATCTGGCCAGGGTCTGCTTAATCGCAGGCCAGCCACGTTTGTGAAAACCAAAAAGTACAAAGAGAATCAGACTTCCCAACGAAGGCAGTCCTCTTCACATAGATACGGAAAAACCGTACCACATCCAAAGACCGCTCTTTGAAGGACAAGTCAGGAGAGATAAAGGCTGGAAACACAATCTCTTTGTTAAGCTGGTGTCTTCTTTCCACCTTAGGTAGATAACCAGGGTGCGTCCACCCGGTCACGGTGAAAAATCAGAAAGGGTGACCGACAGGATAAGGCACCCAAGTCTGAAACCCGTCTAGCAGAGGCAATAGCCAGCAGAAACAAGACCTTAAGAGTAAGCCACTTAAGGTCCACAGATTGAAGAGGTTCAAAAGGAGACTCTTGCAATGCCTCCAGAACCACAGACAAATCCCAAGGAGCAACAGGCGGGACACAGGGAGGATGAATCCGTAAAACACCCCGAGTGAAAGTATAAATTTTTCTCTGAAACCATACCGACAAGGCCGAAATATGAACCTTGAGGGAGGCCAGATGAAGGCCTAAGTCTAGGCCCTGTTGCAGGAAAGCCAAAAGCTTGGCCGTACTAAACTTGTAAGCGTCATGATTGTTAATGACGCACCAAGCAAAGTAAGAATTCCAGACCTTATGGTAAATCCGAGCAGAAGCCGGTTTACGGGCCTTCAACATAGTTTGAATGACCGCCTCAGAAAATTCTTTGGCCCTCAGAAGTGAAGCTTCAAGAGCCACGCCGTCAAAGCCAGCCGGGCCAAATCTTGGTATACACAAGGGCCCTGAACGAGGCGGTCTGGACGTTGCAGAAGCAGAAGAGGACGTTCTAACGAGAGACCCTGCAGGTCTGATAACCAATGCCGTCTGGGCCACGCTGGAGCTATCAGAAGTAGGATTCCATCAGGTCTACGTCTGGTAGGCCCCACTTGTCTACTA
Source organism: Pseudophryne corroboree (assembly GCF_028390025.1). Classification (NCBI taxonomy): domain Eukaryota; kingdom Metazoa; phylum Chordata; class Amphibia; order Anura; family Myobatrachidae; genus Pseudophryne; species Pseudophryne corroboree. The sequence goes on from NC_086446.1 coordinate 462,203,101, forward strand.
GTAGCTGAAATACTTCTGGATGGAGGCTCTACTCTACGGCGTGAACGTCCTGACGGCTGAGAAAATCCGCTTCCCAGTTTAGAACCCCCGGAATGAACACTGCCGATATGGCTGGCAGATGGCTTTCCGTCCACTGAAGAATCCTCGACACTTCCATCATTGCCATGCGGCTTCGAGTGCCACCTTGATGATTTATGTACGCCACTGTGGTGGCATTGTCAGACTGTACTTGAACAGGCCTGTTCTGTATCAGATGCTGGGCCAGTTTCAGAGCATTGAACACTGCCCGCAATTCCAGAATGTTTATCGGCAGGAGAGACTCATCCCTGGTCCACCAACCCAACCAATCCTCCAACACCGCGCCCCAAACCCTCAGACTGGAATCCGTTGTCAGGAGCACCCAGTTGGAGATCCAGAAGGGACGACCCCTGCTCAATCGTTGGTCCTGTAGCCACCAGCTCGGTGACAGGTGAACCTTCGGAGACAAGGAGAACATAAGAGACGTGATCCGGTGAGGCAGGCCATCCCACCTGGTAAGAATCCTCTTCTGCAGAGGGCGGGAATAAAATTGAGCGTACTCCACCATGTCGAAAGCCGACACCAAGAGGCCTAGTACTTGCATCGCCGAGTGTATCGACACTCGCAGGCGAGAGAGGAAGCATCGAATCCTGTCCTGAAGGTTCAGGACCTTCTCCTGTGACAAGAACAACCGCCGGTTGTGAGTGTCCAACAATGCCCCCAGGTGCACCATGCTCTGAGCAGGGACCAGGGAAGATTTCTTCCAGTTGATGAGCCACCCGTGGGCTTGCAGAAACTGGACCGTCAGATCCAGATGACTGAGGAGAACTTCTGGTGAATTCGCCAGGATCAGCAAGTCGTCCAGATACGGTAGGATCCTGACGCCCTGACGGCGGAGCAGGGCCGTCATCACTGCCATGACCTTGGTGAAGACTCGCGGAGCCGTGGTCAACCCAAAAGGTAAGGCCCGAAATGGATAATGGAGGTTGCCAATATCAAACCGCAGGTATTGCTGATGCATCATGGCAATAGGAATATGGAGGTAAGCATCCTGAATGTCGAGGGAGACCATATTAGTCCCCAGGCTCCAAAGCCAGAACAATAGAGCGAAGAGTTTCCATACGAAACTTGGAGACCCTCACAAATTTGTTCAAAGACTTGAGGTGGAGAATGGGCCAGGAGTACCCATTCGGTTTCGGGACTAGGAACAGCGGTGAATAGTACCCCCCCCTGCCTCTCTGAGCCAGAGGCACCGGCGCTACCACTCCTGTGTCCAGGAGGGACTGTACCACCAAATGAAGAGTTTTTGCCTTTACCTGACCCGAAGGGATGTTTGTCAGGCAAAATTGATGAGGGGGACCTTTCTTGAAGGATATGGCGTATCCGTGAGTGACGACTTCCCTTACGCAGGCGTCTGAAGTGGTCTTCAACCATATCTGGGTAAACCGTAGAAGTCGGCCTCCCACCCTGGGATCCCCCAGGGGGGGACCCGTCCAGTCATGCAGCAGGCTTGTATGATTTGGAAGCAGGATGACGGGCAGCCCAGGCACGTTTAGGTTTGGGCTTAGTGGTTTTGGAAGTGCAAGCCTGTTTCGGGTACGCTTTACCTGGAGGTCGAAAGGAATGAAAAGGAAGTACTCTTACCCTTCGGAACCAAAGGAGCAGTACTAGGCAGACATGCCGTCTTAGCGGAAGTTAAATCAGCAACAATTTTGTTGAGATCTTCCCCAAAAATTATGTTCCCCTTGAAGGGGAGCACCTCCAGGGTTTTCTTAGAGTCCAGATCCACAGACCAGGACCGCAACCAGAGAATCTGGCAAGCCAGAATGGACGTAGTAGAGGCCTTGTCTGCCAGAACAGTGGCGTCAGAAGCCGCCTCCTTAATGTAATGAGAGGCTGTGACAATATACGAAAGACATTGACTAGCAATATCAGAAAAAAATTTAACGCCAGCTCTGCTTCCACCTCCTGAGCCCACGCTTCAATAGCTTCTGCAGCCCACATAGCTGCAATAGTGGGCCGATACACAGCTCCCGCAAGGGTATAGTCTTTAAGAGACACTCCACACGCTTATCCATCGGTTCCTTCAGAGGTGACGGTAGTGACAGGCAGAGCAGAGGACACCACCAGCCGAGCGACCTGCGAGTCCACCAGTGGCGGCGTTTCCCAATTTTTACTTAACACCGCAGCAAGGGGGTAGCGAGCTAACACCTTCTTGTGGAGGTGTGAATTTCTTTCCTGGATTTTCCCAGGATTCCTGACGTATATCAACTAAGTGGTCAGAATGAGGCAAAATTTATTTGGTAACCATCTGACATTTGAATCTATCACGTTTCTTAGACGCAACGACAGGTTCTGGGTCATCATCAATTTGGAGAATCAGCCTGATAGCCTCCAATAGGTCAAGAATATCCACTTGTGAAACAGACTCCCCATCAGAAGCATCTGGATCAGTGTCTGAGGGGTCAGTATACACGCAATCCTCATCGGACTAAGTATCTGAATCATGAGTGGGTTGCGAGGAAGTAATGGTCCGCCTAGAGGACCCCTTGGTCTTAGGCGGGCGAGGGTTGTGTTTCTGATTAGTCAATGAGTGATTTAATTGTTGTAACTGAGTGGACAGGAGATCTGCCCATGGCGGATTAACCGCAGGGACGATATGTGACTGTAAAGGCACGTGAGGTCCCATAGGGGGCTTAAGTCTAGTTACCAGCGTAGTCAGTAACTTAGAAAAAGAAGCCCAAGGCGGGTCATGATGTGCCCCTGTTGCTACAGACTGACTGGGGGGTAAGGAACCCCCTGAAACTGAACCCTCCGCTGCTATATTTTCCTCGAATGCTTCTGTGGCATCACCACCGCGTATTGTGGGATCAGCCACAGAACCATCGCCCCTTGTAGCTGACATGATATGAAAGCGTAAACCACGACACAGTACAATATCAGCAGATATAATACCTAACCAAGAACCCCCTGTGCAGTGTGACAGCACAAACAGAGGATTCGAGAGGTATATGGTGACTGAAAATCACAGAGAAAAAATAAGAATTTACTTACCGATAATTCTATTTCTCATAGTCCGTAGTGGATGCTGGGGACTCCGAAAGGACCATGGGGAATAGCGGCTCCGCAGGAGACTGGGCACAAAGTAAAAGCTTTAGGACTAGCTGGTGTGCACTGGCTCCTCCCCCTATGACCCTCCTCCAAGCCTCAGTTAGGATACTGTGCCCGGACGAGCGTACACAATAAGGAAGGATTTTGAATCCCGGGTAAGACTCATACCAGCCACACCAATCACACCGTACAACTTGTGATCTGAACCCAGTTAACAGCATGATAACAGAAGGAGCCTCTGAAAAGATGGCTCACAACAACAATAACCCGATTTTTGTAACAATAACTATGTACAAGTAATGCAGACAATCCGCACTTGGGATGGGCGCCCAGCATCCACTACGGACTATGAGAAATAGAATTATCGGTAAGTAAATTCTTATTTTCTCTAACGTCCTAGTGGATGCTGGGGACTCCGAAAGGACCATGGGATTATACCAAAGCTCCCAAATGGGCGGGAGAGTGCGGATGACTCTGCAGCACCGAATGAGAGAACTCCAGGTCCTCCTCAGCCAGGGTATCAAATTTGTAGAATTTAGCAAACGTGTTTTCCCCTGACCAAGTAGCTGCTCGGCAAAGTTGTAAAGCCGAGACCCCTCGGGCAGCCGCCCAAGATGAGCCCACTTTCCGTGTGGAATGGGCTTTTACAGATTTTGGCTGTGGCAGGCCTGCCACAGAATGTGCAAGCTGAATTGTACTACAAATCCAACGAGCAATCGTCTGCTTAGAAGCAGGAGCACTTAGCTTGTTGGGTGCATACAGGATAAACAGCGAATCAGATTTTCTGACTCCAGCCGTCCTGGAAACATATATTTTCAGGGCCCTGACTACGTCCAGCAACTTGGAATCCTCCAAGTCCCTAGTAGCCGTAGGCACCACAATAGGCTGGTTTAAGTGAAATGCTGAAACCACCTTAGGAAGAAATTGAGGACGAGTCCTCAATTCTGCCCTGTCCGTATGAAAAATTAGGTAAGGGCTTTTATAGGATAAAGCCGCCAATTCTGAGAAACACCTGGCTGAAGCCAGGGCTAACAGCATTACCACTTTCCATGTGAGATATTTTAAGTCCACAGTGGTGAGTGGTTCAAACCAATGTGATTTTAGGAATCCCAAAACTACATTGAGATCCCAAGGTGCCACTGGAGGCACAAAAGGAGGCTGTATATGCAGTACTCCCTTGACAAACGTCTGAACTTCAGGAACAGAAGCCAGTTCTTTTTGGAAGAATATTGACAGGGCCGAAATTTGAACCTTAATGGACCCTAATTTGAGGCCCATAGACAGTCCTGTTTGCAGGAAATGAAGGAAACGACCCAGTTGAAATTCCTCTGTAGGGGCCTTCCTGGCCTCGCACCACGCAACATATTTACGCCAAATACGGTGATAATGTTGTATGGTTACATCCTTCCTGGCTTTGATCAGGGTAGGGATGACTTCATCCGGAATGCCTTTTTCCTTCAGGATCCGGCGTTCAACCGCCATGCCGTCAAACGCAGCCGCGGTAAGTCTTGGAACAGACATGGTCCCTGCTGGAGCAGGTCCTTTCTTAGAGGTAGAGGCCACGGGTCTTCCGTGAGCATCTCTTGAATTTCCGGGTACCAAGTCCTTCTTGGCCAATCCGGAGCCACGAGTATAGTCTTTACTCCTCTCCTTCTTATGATTCTCAGTACTTTTGGTATGAGAGGAAGAGGAGGGAACACATACCAGAGCGTCCACAGCTATTGCCTGAGGGTCCCTTGACCTGGCGCAATATCTGTCCAGTTTTTTGTTGAGGCGGGACGCCATCATGTCCACCTTTGGTTTTTCCCAACGGTTCACAATCATGTGGAAGACTTCTGGGTGAAGTCCCCACTCCCCCGGGTGAAGATCGTGTCTGCTGAGGAAGTCTGCTTCCCAGTTGTCCACTCCCGGAATGAACACTGCTGACAGTGCTATCACATGATTCTCCGCCCAGCGAAGAATCCTTGCCACTTCCATCATTGCCCTCCTGCTTCTTGTGCCGCCCTGTCTGTTTACGTGGGCGACTGCCGTGATGTTGTCCGACTGGATCGACACCGGCTGACCCTGAAGCAGAGGTCTTGCCTGACTTAGGGCATTGTAAATGGCCCTTAGTTCCAGGATATTTATGTGAAGTGACGTTTCCATGCTTGACCACAAGCCCTGGAAATTTCTTCCCTGTGTGACTGCTCCCCAGCCTCTCAGGCTGGCATCCGTGGTCACCAGGACCCAATCCTGAATGCCGAATCTGCGGCCCTCTAGGAGATGAGCACTCTGTAACCACCACAGGAGAGACACCCTTGTCCTTGGAGACAGGGTTATCCGCTGATGCATTTGAAGATGCGATCCGGACCATTTGTCCAGCAGATCCCACTGAAAAGTTCTTGCGTGGAATCTGCCGAATGGAATCGCTTCGTAAGAAGCCACCATCTTTCCCAGGACCCTTGTGCATTGATGTACTGACACTTGGCCTGGTCTTAGGAGGTTCCTGACTAGGTCGGATAACTCCTTGGCTTTCTCCTCCGGGAGAAACACCTTTTTCTGTACTGTGTCCAGAATCATCCCTAGGAACAGCAGACGTGTCGTCGGAATCAGCTGCGATTTTGGAATATTTAGAATCCAACCGTGCTGTCGTAGTACTACTTGAGATAGTGCTACTCTGACTCCATCTTGAACTTGAACCTTTTTATGTAAGTGTTCAAGGATTTCAGATTTAAAATGGGTCTCACCGAGCCGTCCGGCTTCGGTACCACAAACAGCGTGGAATAATACCCCTTTTCCTGTTGTAGGAGGGGTACCTTGATTATCACCTGCTGGGAATACAGCTTGTGAATGGCTTCCAATACCGCCTCCCTGTCGGGGGGAGACGTTGGTAAAGCAGACTTCAGGAACTGGCGAGGGGGAGACGTCTCGAATTCCAATTTGTACCCCTGAGATACTACCTGCAGGATCCAGGGGTCCACTTGCGAGTGAGCCCACTGCGCGCTGAAATTCTTGAGACGGGCCCCCACCGTGCCTGAGTCCGCTTGTAAGGCCCCAGCGTCATGCTGAGGACTTGGCAGAAGCGGGGGAGGGCTTCTGTTCGTGGGAAGAGGCTGTTTGCTGCAGTCTTTTTCCCCTTCCTCTGCCCCGGGGCAGATATGAGTGGCCTTTTGCCCGCTTGCCCTTATGGGGACGAAAGGACTGAGCCTGAAAAGACGGTATCTTTTTCTGCTGCGAGGTGACTTGGGGTAAAAAGGTGGATTTTCCAGCCGTTGCCGTGGCCACCAGGTCCGATAGACCGACCCCAAATAATTCCTCCCCTTTATACGGCAATACTTCCATATGCCGTTTGGAATCCGCATCCCCTGACCACTGTCGCGTCCATAATCCTCTTCTGGCAGAAATGGACATTGCACTTACTCTTGATGCCAGAGTGCAAATATCCCTCTGTGCATCTCGCATATATAGAAATGCATCCTTTAAATGCTCTATAGTCAATAATATATTGTCCCTGTCCAGGGTATCAATATTTTCAGTCAGGGAATCCGACCAAGCCACCCCAGCACTGCACATCCAGGCTGAGGCGATTGCTGGTCGCAGTATAATACCAGTATGTGTGTATATACTTTTAAGGATATTTTCCAGCTTCCTATCAGCTGGTTCCTTGAGGGCGGCCGTATCAGGAGACGGTAACGCCACTTGTTTTGATAAGCGTGTGAGCGCCTTATCTACGCTAGGGGGTGTTTCCCAACGCGCCCTAACCTCTGGCGGGAAAGGGTATAATGCCAATAATTTTTTAGAAATTAGCAGTTTTTTATCGGGGAAAACCCACGCTTCATCACACACCTCATTTAATTCATCTGATTCAGGAAAAACTACGGGTAGTTTTTTCACACCCCACATAATACCCTTTTTTGTGGTACTTGTAGTATCAGAAATGTTCAAAACCTCCTTCATTGCCGTGATCATGTAACGTGTGGCCCTACTGGAAAATACGTTTGTTTCCTCACCGTCGACACTGGAGTCAGTGTCCGTGTCAGTGTCTGTATCGACCTGAGGTAACGGGCGTTTTATAGCCCCTGGCGGTGTTTGAGACGCCTGTACAGGTATTAACTGATTTGCCGGCTGTCTCATGTCGTCAACAGTCTTTTGTAAAGTGCCGACACTCACGTAATTCTTTCCATAAGACCATCCAGTCAGGTGTCGACTCCCTAGGGGGTGACATCACTAACACAGGCAATTGCTCCGCCTCCACACCATTTTCCTCCTCATACATGTCGACACAGCGTACCGACACACAGCACACACACAGGGAATGCTCTGATAGAGGACAGGACCCCACTAGCCCTTTGGGGAGACAGAGGGAGAGTTTGCCAGCACACACCAGAGCGCTATATATATATATATATATATATATATATATATATATACACAGGGATAACCTTATATAAGTGTTTTTCCCTAATATAGCTGCTGTATATATTAATATGCCAATTTAGTGCCCCCCCTCTCTTGTTTTACCCTGTTTCTGTAGTGCAGGACTGCAGGGGAGAGTCAGGGAGCCTTCCTCCAACGGAGCTGTGAGGAAAAAATGGCGCTTGTGTGCTGAGGAGATAGGCTCCGCCCCTTTTTCGACGGCCTTTCTCTTGCTTTTTTGTGGAAAACTGGCAGGGGTTAAATACATCCATATAGCCCAGGAGCTATATGTGATGTATTTTTAGCCATTTAAGGTATTTTCATTGCGTCCCAGGGCGCCCCCCCCCAGCGCCCTGCACCCTCAGTGACCGGAGTGTGAAGTGTGCTGAGAGCAATGGCGCACAGCTGTGGTGCTGTGTGCTACCTTATTGAAGACAGGACGTCTTCTGCCGCCGATTTTCCGGACCTCTTCACTCTTCTGGCTCTGTAAGGGGGCCGGCGGCGCGGCTCCGGGACCCATCCATGGCTGGGCCTGTGATCGTCCCTCTGGAGCTAATGTCCAGTAGCCTAAGAAGCCCAATCCACTCTGCACGCAGGTGAGTTCGCTTCTTCTCCCCTTAGTCCCTCGATGCAGTGAGCCTGTTGCCAGCAGGTCTCACTGAAAATAAAAAAAAACTATTTAAACTTTTACTCTAAGCAGCTCAGGAGAGCCACCTAGATTGCACCCTTCTCGTTCGGGCACAAAATCTTAACTGAGGCTTGGAGGAGGGTCATAGGGGGAGGAGCCAGTGCACACCAGCTAGTCCTAAAGCTTTTACTTTGTGCCCAGTCTCCTGCGGAGCCGCTATTCCCCATGGTCCTTTCGGAGTCCCCAGCATCCACTAGGACGTTAGAGAAATACAAAATAAGTATATCCTGTGAAAATACCTGTATCAACTAATAACCCTGATGCACTTAAACCCCTCAGGGTACAGAATATAGGGATAGCAATATGAGTGAGATACACAAAGTAGATATCACACAGCAGCTACTGTATATGCACACACACACAGTCACATGTACAATACAGAAATTATGACAAACAATAAAACTGCACTGGACTAGCAATACTAAGCAGTACTATGTAAAGCTATATAGACTTATAGATATATCAATGCACAGTAAAGACTGGATGTATATCACAGGGTACTTGTACTAAATAGCCCTGTAGTAATGCACTGTTTCTTAACTAACACTGTCAAAAGACATGTAGAATACTGAAGTGTCCTGTCGCGATTTACAGCGGGTCCCGCCTGAGGGACCCTCTTACCTCCTCCCTTGATGCGGCCACACGATCCCGGAGAGCTGCGGTGAGTGTGTGTGCCTGACCAAAAGAATCGGAGCCCTCCGCTGTAAGTACCCGGCAACCAGGACGCGGGAGTATACAGCGCTTCCGGGTGAGGTGATGAAGCTGCAGCATGAGATGTCAAAATGACATCTAGCACTGTGAGTGCCTATGCAGCCCTTGAAGTCTTCTATCTTCTTTAAAAAAGCTCTTTTCAGGGCTGCTGGCACCAACTTACAAACTGAGCTCCTGTGCACAGAGGTGGGGTTATAGAGGAGGCGGCGCTGAGCATCTTGGGAACAGTCAAAGCTTTTAGCCTGTTGGTGCCTCGAATCAAGATCCTACTCTACATCCCGATGTTATCCCTGTGGAACCCAGTGTACCCCGCTGCAGAAAACAGATCATATATAGGTTAAACAAATTGATACACACCTGAATATGCATATACACATAACAAACATACACACCTGAACAGCCATCTCTCAATCTAACCCTCTGTTACATGCTCACTTCTAAGTCATCTGTGTCACCCCGTCTGTATGCCTCTTCAGAATGTAGGCTCTCATGAGCAGGGCCCTCTTTCCTCATGCGAGTTCCCTCTCTTAGACCATTTTCTACACCATGCTCCCTACAACAGCACCTTGCACTCCATTTCTGTAACCCTGATGCTTATTACAGTGTCCTGTCCCTTATACAGAAATGTTTATATATTATGTACTTGTCCTACATCGTCTTGTACTGTAAGTCGTTGTTTTCTTGTTCATTTGTTTATGTACTTTGTTAGGAACTAATAATAATATACAGTACATATGTCTTGTATACTGTATGCTAGAACACCTATATGTGGCTTTATCAGTGAAAGCTATGCTTAAGTGTAGATTTTAGATTTTCTTTTGTTGTAATCCAAACCTGGAGAAAACCCAAGAGCCACACAAGCATTACTGACTACTGTATTGTTGCTACATAGCTTAGTAGTATCAACAGTATATAATTATTGCACCACTTTTTTTTTTCTGAATACACCAATGGAATAAATTCTTGATTTTGAATGCTTAAGGGCGGTACACACGGAGAGATCCGTGCTTAATTTGTAAGCAATCTGACTAGGTTGCTTACAAATTAAGTACGGATCTCTCCGTGTGTATGCCCCACAGCAATAGCAATGCGCGGGCCCGCGCATCGCTAGCGCCGGTACTAGATTGGCCTGCATGCAGGCACAATCTAGCACATCGCTCATTTCACCGCTGGATGAAATGAGCGCCCCCCCCCCCCTCACTCAGCACACATTGCGCTGTGTGCTGAGCAGGGGAGAGATGTGTGCTGAGCGGCCTGGTGTGAGGCTTAAGTGTTCTACCTTTTGTACACGCAAAAAAAAGTTCTGTCAGTGTGATTCAGGAATAGTGACAACATCTCCGTACAGTACTTTTGAGCCTGACTGTAAAGCGGGATACACACTAGGCGATCCTGGCTAAAAAATAAACGATAACGACAGGTCGTTAGCGTTTATTTTTAGCCTGAAACTGTCCAGTGTGTATGGGGGTATTATTGGTGAATGATGAACGATGCGTCCTACCGCACGTCGTACAGCGATCACCAATATTGAGCTGACATGCAGCTCATCCCGTCAATGTCGGGCTGAGCCGCATGTTCAGGAATGCCGGCAGTGACATCACTGAACGTTATCATTAAACAATAACGTTCAGTGTGTGTACGCACTATATCATCGCCCAGTGTGTACTAGCCTTTACTTTATTTCTGCATATTTGTTAATCCTTTCTTTACTGATCTCCACTGGTTCATTGTACTGCATGCCAATTATTTCTTTAGGAGTACCGATCTGAACAGGACATTGCAAATCCTGATTGTCCAGGTGACGTGTCAAACCCAGGTGAGAGTGTTACTTTATATGTATATGTGTGTGAATATATGTCACTACCGAAACACCTTTTTGTGACTCAGTTTCACTTCTAAATTCAGGATATCTTTTCATTAAACTGTGCCCACGTATCAAGTGTTATCCTCTGTATCAGTTCACATAGCTTCTGACTTTTATACTTAGTCATGCACACAGCAACGTGCAAATCACATCCCCATATGTATACACACACCAGAGAACTAACTCCTCCCGGATGGAAAACATTTACCTGAAACGTTACACCTCACACCTGCCACGTACCCACACAATCCGTCTGCTCCTCATACACAAACATAATGAGATGACATAGTCACTGGTTACTGAAATAATGCAGTTCTGTAGCTTACAGTAATGGTGTTTGTGAACAGGTAACACTACTTACTACCCACATAACACTGCCACCATCTGGCTGTACGGATTATAAACAGCTAATTTAATGAAAACTATTATACGTATTATGTAAATCTCTCAAAATACACATTACCAAATGGGCATAATATGACTGGTGGACATTCAGAATGTGGACAGATTCTGAATGTTGACAGTCAGAATGTCGACATGGACTTTAGGTCGACAACATGATGACATGGTTAAAATGTTTTTACAAATATTGGGGTGTTGTCCGCACAGAACTCGGGTATACTCAGAGTATAGTAAATTGAAATAACAGTAGTAGTAGTTATACCTGTTGCACTTATAACCCTATTTTCTCTATAGTATGTATAGCTATGCTTATTAGTCTATTAGAGGAGTAGGGGGTGCTCCCTGAGAGTTGGCTTTAATTGTTCCAAAAAAAATACCTAAGAAAGGTAAAAAGAACTCTCCTATAATGGGGTACTCAGAAGTGCTGCAATTAATGTGCATGAACGGGATCATGGGGATTGGTGGTGATGGTAATGAGTTGATACAGTGATGTCATCCTTGAGTGTCTTTCTTGAGTGTCTTGAGTGTCTTTCTGTGCTGCTGTGGGAAGAGGAGCAGCCAGCAATATCACCGGGCCCACACAAACGCTGAAAAGGGATATCTGTGACACCCTGCAAGTGATAGAAGAGAATAGAGGGTTCACTACGATCTGCCGGCGGCCAGCCTCCCTGCGACCAGCTTACAGACAGTGTGGCGAGCGCAAATGAGCCCCTTGCGGGCTCGCCGCACTACACTATTTTATTCTCCCTCCAGGGGGGTCGTGGACCCCCACGAGGGAGAATAAGTGTCGGTATGCCGGCTGTCGGGCTCCCGGCGCCGGTATGCTGGTCGCCGGGAGCCCGACCGCCGGCATACTGAAGACCACCCGAGAATAGAGTAGGACGGCACAAGCAAGCAAGAGAGGCAAGAAAGAGCTGCATGGCTGGAGCCACGTGATAAAATAAAGGCTGCATGAGGGGAGATAAACTGCATGGGTGTGGGGAAGCTGCATGACTGGAGATAAGCTATGTAAAGGGAAGGGGGGGGGGAGAACCGTATGAAAGGAATCTGAGGTGGGAGAGCTGTATGAATAGGGATAAATCTGTGTGAGGGATAAACGGTGTCAGGGTGAGAACTGTGATGGGATAAGCTATGTTATGGGGTAATGGATGGTGCAATCGTTAGCATTACTGCCTCACAGCACTGAGGTCATGGGTTCGATTCCTACCATGGCCCCAAATGTGTGGAGTTTGCATATTCTCCCACAATCCAAAAATATACTGGTAGGTTAATTGGCTCCCAAAAAAGTTAACCCTAGCGCAAATGTGTGCGAGTGTAAATGTGGTAAGGAATATAGGTTGTAAGCTCCACTGGGGAAGGGACTGGTGTGAATGGGCAAATATTCTCCGTAAATCCACTGCGAAATGTGTGCGCGCTATATAAATATAATAATAATAATAATAATAATTAAAAAAACAACATCATAATTGCGGAGAGCTGTATGAAAGGGGAGAAATCTGTAAGGGTGGAGAGCAGTGTGAATGCAGAGAAAGCTGTGTGAGGGAAGAGCTGTATCAGGGGGAAGTGCTGCGTGAGGGAAGAGCGGTGTTGGGGAAGAGCTGCGTGAGGAATAAAATGTGTGAGGGAAGAGCTGTGTCAGGGGGAAGAGCTGCGTGAGGCATGTGCTGTATCTTGGTGGGTTGTTACAGCTACACAAAAAAAAAGTCCTATAAAAGGTGACTGGGAGCAAGTAATGCTGTAAGAGAGACACAGATCTTGTACAGAATGGAGGGGTGAGCTGGGAGATATTGTGAGGTGTTGGTGTAGCTTGGTTACAGTATTTTATATGGAAATCAGTAAAACACAGGCAGCAAATGGAGGGACTGACAGAGCGAAGAAGCAGAAGTTGAACGTTTTGCTAGGTGACCATGAAGAGGAGGGTTAGGGGCATAGCATCTGTCAAGTGGGCAATAACGGGAGGGGTAGCGGCATAGCATCAACAAGGGGGAAGGGGGGGGGGGGGGGGGGGAGTGCTAGGTGGGGTGAGTTCCACCTCCTCTCTAGGACCACTTTTATGCACTGAATAGCTCTATTTACATGAATTATCATGGCATATAAAATGCTTTGAGGAGCCTGCATCAGACCCCCTACACTTCTGCTAATCCGGTGGGTATGCTTGTTAAAAAAAAAAAAAACACCCAAATGTTCCAATGGGATTATCCTTATACCATCTACCCGGTATGCTGTAATAATGTCAACAGTCAGTATGTTGACATGTACACAATCGACATTGTCAACGTCGTCAATTTTTTGGGCTACGGTTAGATTATTAGAGTTTGGGTTTGGCTGGTGTTACAGTGAATGTAAAATCATATTGGCAACATGACAACTGTCAACATTCGCAATGACGACATTATGTTAGTGACGACATTCAGACCATATTGACTTAATATACCACACCCATCTACACAGGTACAGTACTACCTATAAGCTAGAAACACTGGTATGTTAGCTGTCAGGCCCTATTAAAAATGGATTCCAAACAATTAAGCAAGGGAAGCTGGAGACCACCATCCCCATGCACGAGGCAAGATAAAGGACTCTCAGGTGAAGTTAAAATTTTACTGTAAAAATATATAATAAGCAGACAAAGTAATATATCATAATATAAAAATGCAGTAAACTAGAAATGCTGCATACATGAGCTAGTTTGCCATTGTATCCTAGTCATCAGAGTACCAGGTTTTCACCTTACACCGCTTATATTGGGGGTCATTACGAGTTGATTGCAGCCAGCAACTTTTTGCTGCTGCGATCAACTAGTACACGCCTATGGGGGAGTGTATTTTAGCTTAGCAGGGCTGCGATCGCTTGTGCAGCCCTGCTAAGCTAAAAAGTTTCAAGTAAAACAAGACCAGCCCTGGACATACTTACCCTGTGCGACGATCTCAGCGATGCTGGGGCCGGCTTTGACATCACACATCTGCCCTCTGTTTTTCTGGACACGCCTGCGTTTTCAAATCCACTCCCCGAAAACGCTTCGGTGCCGCCCAGGACCGCCTTCTTCCTGTCAATCTTCTTGCAGTCGGCCCTGCAACCGTTTTGTTCGTTCTTCTGGATGTAACCCGGCGGCAACGTCGCACACGCGCAGTGTGTCCGCCGCGCATGCGCATTCCGGACCCGTTCACACTGCAGCGACAAACCGCTGTGTGCGAACGGATCGGAATGACCCCCCATTGTCTCTACTATGCATCACATTATGGGGGCTATTCAAATGCGTGTTCTTTAGTGATAATTAAAGGGCGCCCAATGTTGCTATTCAATTGTTCTGGGTGCTATTTCATTATCTGACTTATCGCGCCCAGTTAGACAGGCTTTAGCGGCAAAACCTGTCTTCTCTAAACTAATGGGCATGATGGGGAAAAGACCTGTTTGGTTGCCCGAACAGCAGACTTTTCACACATTTCAGCTCGCAGCCTCCGGCTCTGCGAGCTGAAATGTGACTGCTGCGGATAATGAGCGTCTGATCGGTGCAACATTTGAATAGCTCCAATAGATACCCATTAGTAATCCACACCTCGCAAACATTTGAATAGCCCCCAAATATCAAGCAAAATCTCTGTAATAATCTTTAAAGAGCACAAAAAATAGTAATTTTATGATACGGTCTCATCCACCTGCATTAGTAGAGAAAATGTATGCAAATTAATGGGAAATCACAAACCTGTGCATGCTATTGTGTCATGGAGGAAATTAATTGTGTAAATATAGGAGTCAATAGCACAATGGGGGTAATTCTAAGTTGATCGCAGCAGGACATTTGTTAGCAGTTGGGCAAAACCATGTGCACTGCAGGGGGGGTAGATATAACATGTGCAGAGAGAGTTAGATTTGGGTGGGTTATATTGTTTCTGTGCAGGGTAAATACTGGCTGCTTTATTTTTACACTGCAATTTAGATTGTAGATTGAACACACCACACCCAAATCTAACTCTCTCTGCACATGTTATATCTGCCTCCCCTGTAGTGCACATGGTTTTGCCCAACTACTAACAAAGATCCTGCTGCGATCAACTCAGAATTACCCCCAATAGCTGATATTAGTATGTGGAGAGGACATGCCTTATCTTAATAGGACAATTTCCTCTGAAGGATACAAACTAGTTGGAGTGGACTACATCATTTTTAGTCCCAGATAATCGGTCTGTTTATGTGTCATCACACACAGCAGTGACATGGGCAGTAGCCAATGGGCCTAATTCAGAGTTGATTGCAGCAGAAAATTTGTAAGCAGTTGGGCAAAACCATGGGGGTCATTCTGATCTGATCGCTCGCTGCAGTTCTTCGCAGTGCAGCGATCAGGGCAGAACTGCGCATGCGCCGTTTTGTGGGCGCAGTCCGGCAAACGCATGTGTGACAGGACCGTACAGGGGGTGGGCAGCAGCGGCTGCGTGACGTCACATGCAGCCGCTGCAACCCGGGCAGCGACGAGTAGCTCCCGGCCAGCACGCAAAAGCTGCGCTGGCCGGGAGCTACTCCTGAAGTGCAAAAGCATTGCTGCTGTGCGATGCTTTTGCACTTCTGCGACGGGGCAGGGACTAACATGCGGGGCGGGCTAGCCCTGTGCTGGGCGTCCCCCCGCATGTCTGCGTTCCTGATCGTAGCTGTGCTAAATTTAGAACAGCTACGATCAAGTTGGAATCACCCCCCATATGCACTGCAGGGGAGCAGATGTAACATGTGCAGAGAGAGTTAGATTTGGGTGTGGTGAGTTCAAACTGAAATCTAAATTGCAGTGTAAAAATAAAGCAGCCAGTATTTACCCTGCACAGAAACAATATAACCCACCCAAAACTAACTCTCTGCACATGTTATATCTGTTCCCCCTGCAGTGCACAAGGTTTTGCCCAAATGCTAACAAATTTGCTGCTGCGATCAACTCTGAATTACCCCTAATGTCACAAGACGATAACCCTATTCTATATTCACAGCAACATTTCTGAAAGACGTGATCATCCAAACCATCAACGAATACATAAAACAAGCACAGCATAACTGTTATACCCCTATAACATAATATTTTATACCACAAAGATTATGATTGCAAATGAATTCATAGACCTTAAAACTTTCACAGCATAGTTTGTATTAATGCCCATGTGTGGGGGTTTGTGCAGTCCCCTCAACCAGATTACCATCTGCCGAAGGTGGTCCCAGTGGTGTCTGGGAAAATGGCGCATGCACAGAAGATAGCAAAGGCACAGTGCCAGTGTATGTGCTATTAATGTGTGGCGGCACCTTTCTGAGGATATCACCCGCAAGATGGTGCCACCAGGACTTCACATTGGGAGCAGGACACGCGGCATGGAACCTGTGAAGTTTGTTATGGGTGCGCAATGTGGGGCCTTCCATGGACAGGTTCCAATGTATAGATAGACAGTCAATAGGTTGATACCAT
This sequence comes from Pseudophryne corroboree, assembly GCF_028390025.1. NCBI lineage: Eukaryota > Metazoa > Chordata > Amphibia > Anura > Myobatrachidae > Pseudophryne > Pseudophryne corroboree. The sequence goes on from NC_086446.1 coordinate 462,219,724, forward strand.
ATGGTTGACAGTCAAAAGGTTGTCAGGGTCGCCATATAGTCGACACATGATTTTTTGTGTTTGTTCATGTTTTTACAACTTTTACTGCATTTACTATCCATGTCACAATCTATTACCTGCAGTTACCTTGTGGCATGCGAAGCGAGCCACTGAGCCCGCGAGGGGGCACATTTCAACAAATTTGGGTAAAAAAAAAGTTTAAAAACACCAAATAACATCCACATTATTTTGTTAACTAATTTTGTGTCTACCTTTTGACCCTGTCTACCTAATGACAGTCTATATTTTTAATATCTATCTTCTGTACCACTATGATTATCCAATCCACAGAGTGCATTTCCGCACAGTAAACATGATAATCTGTTGCTTACACATCGAAACCTGCTGTAGATGAATACAAAGAAAATATGATGGACATATTTAATAAGCACCCCAATTATTTCATGCATTCTATTCAGCTCTGAAGAAGACCGATCTTTCATACAAAATGACATTATCGGCTAAAAATACACCCTTGGAAAAAAAAAAGAGAAAGAGACTGGCTTCTATTCAGTGCGAGATTAGACGTCAGCGGCAAAAGTCACACTAACGGCTGTCAGCTGCCTCACAGCTTATCAGCACAGTAACCAGTGATCACTGACTTGCAAAGAGACTAGAACCATATTGCTATCCAAATTCAAGTTTAATAACTGTAAATTGTTATAAATACAAAACCAGTCTTAATTATATGCCCACACAAACTTGACACCTTGTATGATTACACAGTAGAAAAGTGGAGATTACTTGGACTAATAACATCTACTTTCATCGTTCTCACTTAAACTAATTTTGTAAAATGCAATTATCTGATTTCAGCGGAATTAATCAATCTACAGTAGATTTCCTAATAAAAAGTGACAGTGTCTCTAACATCATCTGAACCGCAGTGGTCTTGTGCCACACAGACATTTCAAACGACTTAAATTAATAATTAAAACTCCAGTTTAACGATAACTAATAACGGTTTTCAATGTAGACAGTTAAACAAGTTATGCACTATGAAATTTAATTAAGTAAATACAGCATCTCACACAACACAGTCAAAGAAAAGTGATTTATTTCGGGATGTAGTTATATGACCACCGATCGCTATACAGATGCCGGGATCTTGACCGGATTGCATACCGACTAACAGGGACTATTCCCACTTGTGGTTGTCCACGACACCCATAGAGTGGGAATAGAACCTGTGGCGAGCACAGCAAACCATCGAGCCTATTGCGTGGCGAGCGCAGCAATCCCGCATAGGGATTCGTTGTGCTCAACTCCCCGCCGGCAATCTAAAGCTCGGGATCCCGGCGTCAGTATGGTAACCGGCGGGATCATAGACGTGCGCAGAACATTTTATTAGGGGGTGCACCGTCGGAGGGGGGTGTTTAGCACCACCTATTGGGCGTGTCTATCACCGCCTATTGGCACACAAAGCAATATAAATCACATACCACAAGGGGCGTGGCCACTGCACATGTGAGCATGTCAACATGATACACCACCTGTTTCTCATTACTACGGAAGCATTCATTTCCATTCCATATGCACCGTACTTACAGTATATGGTGGTTTCTCACAACGGGGAACCTCTGAATAAATGTCCTATCTGGGCAGACAGCATCTTCTATCATTAATCACTATTCATGTAGGAAATTACATGGTCCAGAAGATGTTTTTTTTGTGCAGGAATATAACCAAGATCATCATCATCATGCAACAGAGATTCAACCAGACTCGTGTCATCTCCTACCCCCTGTCTCTCTAAGCTACACCCTCATCTCCTCCCTGTGTCTCTCAGCCACACCATCTCCTCCCCTCCCTGTGTTGTCTTTCACCCCCACCATCATGCCCTCCCAGCGTTGTCTCTCATCCACATTCATCTCCCATCTGCGTCTCCGTCACGCATCTCTTTCAATCCGCCTCACTTTGTATCTCTCAGCCTCGCACCCTGCACTCTGCCGCTCAGCCTGCCCCCTGCACTCTGTGTCTATCAGCCTTCACCCCCCTTCATTCTGTGTCTAGTGCCCCTTACACATATGCCCCCAGTAATGCCAGATACACATATGCCCCCCATTGGTGCCCCTTACTCAATGTCCCCAGTGGTGCCATATACACATATGCCCCAGTGGTGCCAGATAAACATATGCCCTCATAGTACCAGATACACATATGCCCCCAGTGGTGCCAGATACACATATGCCCCCAGTGGTGCCAGATACACATATGCCCCCAAGCTGCCAGATACATATATTTCCCCAGCGGTGCCAGATGCATAAATGCCCCCAGCAATGCCAGATACACATATGCCCCACAGCGGTGCCAGATACACATATGCCCCACCGCGGTGCCAGATACACATATGCCCCACCGCGGTGCCAGATACACATATGCCCCAAACTGTGCCAGATACACATATGCCAGAGACATAAATGCCCCCAGCGGTGCCAGATACATATATAACCCCATGCTGCCAGATACATATATGCCCCCAGCGGTGCCAGATACATACGCGCTGCACTCTCCTTCCTTCAGCATCAGAGATGGGAATTGGCGGCGGCAGCCGCAGCAGCAGAAGGTGTGTGCGCGGGGGTGCCGGACTTTAGGAGTTGCCTGTGCAACCTATGGGTGGGATCACAAACGTAGTCGCCCAATCCCACCGGTCGTCACCTTTATCACTACTGCATAAGGCTATTCAGTATATTAAGAGCAGCAACCCAACTTGGACTCGTACCGTGGGCCTAATTCAGACCTGATCGCTGCTGCAAATTTGTTAGCAGTTGGGCAAAACCATGGGCCTAATTCTGAGTTGATCGCAGCAGGAAATTTGTTAGCAGTTGGGCAAAACCATGTGCATTGCAAGAGGGGCAGATATAACATGTGCAGAGAGAGTTAGATTTGGGTGTGGTATTTTCAAACTGAAATCTAAATTGCAGTGTAAAAATAAAGCAGCCAGTATTTACCCTGCACAGAAACAAAATAACCCACCCAAATCTAAAGGCCCGTACACACTGGTCGATGTATCGGCCGTTCTCTTGAACGGACGATACATCGCGGGACCGTCGGCCAGTGTGTACGGGCAATACGTCTGAACTCAGTCGTTCACAGACGTATCGCGTCGGCCGCGCAGCACAGCCGACAGACAATATATCTAACGATATATTGGCCCGTCGCTGTGTGTGTACGGGGCGGTCGTCCGACCGCCCGTACACATGCTGCGGCGGCCGGCGGTGATTGACAGGTGAACTGGGCGGGCGCGAGCGCCCGCCCAGTTCATGACATCAGTCCCCCGACGGATCGGGCTGTGTGTATGCCCGATCCGTACATAGATATATCTGCAGATCAATTGATCTGCAGATATATCTAATAGTGTGTACCCACCTTAACTGTCTCTGCAAATGTTATATCTGCCCCCCCCCCCCCCCCCCCCCTGCAGTGCACATGGTTTTGCCCAATTACTAAAACTTGCCGCTGCGATCAACTCAGAATTACCCACATGTGCACTGCAGGGGAGGCAGATATAACATGTGTAGAGAGAATTAGATTTGGGTGTGGTGTGTTCAATCTGCAATCTAAATTGCAGTGTAAAAATAAAGCAGCTAGTATTTACCCTGCACAGAAACAAAATAACCCACTCAAATCTAACTCTCTCTGCAAATGTTATATCTGTCTCCCCTGCAGTGCACATGGGGGGTCATTCCGACCCGATCGCTTGCACTTGTTCGCAGCGATCGGGTCGGAACTGCGCATGACCTGGCACCGCAGTGTGCCGGCGCATGCCGGACGGCCGAAGGCCATCGTTCCCTAGCGATCGCCTCTGCCTGATTGACAGGCAGAGGCGGTCGCTGGGCGGGAAGGAGCGGCACGGTAGTGTTTGGCCACCATTTTAGGGGCGCAGTCCTGCCAATGCAGGCGTGGCCGGACCGTGCGGCCCGCAGCGGCTGCGTGACGGTCAGCCGCAGGAGCTGCGCTGGCTGGGAGTTACTCAACAAGTACAAAAGCATCGCCGCTGTGCAATGCTTATGTACTTGTGCAGGGGGGGTGGACAGACATGCGGGGCGGGCTAGCCCTGTGCTGAGCGTCCCCCCGCATGTCTGGGAACATGATCGTAGCTGTGCTAAATTTAGCACAGCTACGATCAACTCGGAATGACCCCCATGGTTTTGACCAACTGCTAACCAATTTGCAGCGGCGATCAGGTCTGAATTAGGCCCCTAACCTGGAAAGGGATTATTATAATATAGATTAGCACAGTTACCAATGGTGTGCTTCTTCATTCACTGAATCTACGACAAGATGCTCAACCATTTTATACATTCTACAGTGCATCCAGAAAGTATTCACCGCACTTCACTTTTTACACATTTTGTTATGTTAAAGCCTTGTTCCAAAATGGAATAAATTAATTTTTTACCTCAAAATTCTACACACAATACCCCATAATGACAACGTGAAAAAAGTTTTGGGGAGATTTTTGCAAATTTATAAAAATTAAAAACTAAGAAATCACATGTACATAAGTATTCACAGCCTTTGCTCAATACTTTGTTGATGCACCTTTGGCAGCAATTACAGCCTCAAGTCTTTTTGAATATGATGCCACAAGTTTGGCACACCTATCTTTGGTCAGTTCCGCCCATTCCTCTTTGCAGCACCTCTCAATCTCCATCAGCCATTTTCAGATCTCTCCAGAAATGTTCAATCGGATTAAAGTCTGGGCTCTGGCTGGGCCACTCAAGGACATTCACAGAGTTGTCCTGAAGCCACTCCTTTGATATCTTGGCTGTGTCCTTAGTTGTCCTGCTGAAAGATGAACGGTCGCCCCAGTCTGAGGTCAAGAGTGTTCTGGAGCAGGTTTTCATCCAGTATGTCTCTGTACATTGCTGCATTCATCTTTCCCTCCATCCTGACTAATCTCGCAGTTCCTGCCACTGAAAAACATCCCCACAGCATGATGCTACCGCCACCATGCTTCACTGTAGGGATGGTATTGTCCTGGTGATGAGCAGTGCCTGGTTTCCTCCAAACATGACGCCTGGCATTCACGCCAAAGAGTTCAACCTTTGTCTCATCAGACCAGATAATTTAGTTTTTTCATGGTCTGAGAGTCCTCCAGGTGCATTTTGGAAAACTCCAGGCAGGCTGCCATGTGCTTTTAACTAAGGAGTAGCTTCCGTCTGGCCACTCTACCATACAGGCCTGATTGGTGGATTGCTGCAGAGATTGTTGTCCTTCTGGAAGGTTCTCTTCTCTCCACATAGGAATGCTGTTGCTCTGACAGAGTGACCATCGGTTTCTTGTTCACCTCCTTGACTAGGGCCCTTCTCCCCCGATCGCTCAGTTTAGATGGCCGGCCAGCTCTAGGAAGAGTCCTGGTGGTTCCGAACTTCTTCCATTTACGGATGATGGAGGTCACTATGCTCTTTGGGACCTTCAAAGCAGCAGATATTTTTCTGTACCCTTCCCCAGATTTGTGCCTCGAGACAATCCAGTCTCGGAGGTCTACAGACAATTCCTTTGCCTTCAACTTGGTTTGTACTCAGACATGCACTGTCAAGTGTGGGACCTTAAATAGACAGGTGTGTGCCTTTCCAAATCATGTCCAATCAACTGAATTTATCACAGGTGGACTCCAATTAAACTGCAGGAACATCTCAAGGATGATCAGTGGAAACAGGATGCACCTGAGTGCAATTTTGAGCTTCATGACAAAGGCTGTGAATACTTACGTACATCTGATTTCTTAGTTTTTTATTTTTAATAAATTTGCAAAAATCTCAAAAAAACTTTTTTCACGTTGTCATTATGGGGTATTGTGTGTAGAATTTTGAGGGAAAAAATGAATTTATTCCATTTTGGAATAAGGCTGTAACATCACAAAATGTGGAAAAAGTGAAGCGCTGTGAATACTTTCCGGATGCACTGTTTGGGGAGTTCCGGTCAGGATCACAGAGGTCGGGACTCCCACAGTCGACATACCGACACCGGAATCTCAATACTGCTCTGAATGGCAGAACCGGCGTTCCGACTAGGATCACAAGTTCGGCACAAGAATCCCGACAGCCAGGATCCCGAACAAGTGTTTGCCGGCCCGCAGTAGAGGTAAGCCGCGGGGGCATATAGGGTTCTGCATTGTCCATTGCTCAGATTATATGATAACATATTAAATTTTCTTACTGTATGCCAAGAGTTTTTCTTCCTTTTATATAGTTCGCTTTTTTCACATTGTCATTATTGGGTTTTGTGGGTAGAATTTTGAGGTTAAAAAATTAATTTATTCCATTTTGGAATAAGGCTGTAACATAACAAAATGTGGAAAAAGTGAATTGCAGTGAATACTTTCTGGATGCACTGTAACTATACACCACTACTGCAACACATTCTAAAATCTAACCAGATGGTAGAGATATCCCAGCGTACCCAACAAGATCTCCCTAGACATCCTAGCCACTTGTTAGAGATGCACTCAGGGTTAGGTACACCTTTGCACACCTTATTGCTTCCACTTATGCCTATTTCAACCCAAAAAAAAATTTCTTGTCCTATGATTGATGTGGAAACAACGTGGCATCTGTTCAGCTGTTACAAAATGTTCTTGTTTATGGTTTGGATAAATGAACAATATACAAATATGATAGAGAATATATAAAAAAAAAATGAATGACAACAAAATGACAACCAATACAAAAGGTAACTACTTTATCAATAATAACTGAACACAGCACCAGTGGAGACTTGGCGGTGTCAAATTTCCTTAAATATTACCAAGGAGCTCAGTTGAGCTACTTCACCCAATAGTTTCTTCCCCTTAAAAGGGGATCAGTATGAAAAATGGGCGGCCGGAGTCCTGGCCGTCAGTATACCGACAGCAGGATCCCGGCCACCGGTATACCGCCAGCGGGGCGAACGCTAGAAAGCCCCTTAAGGGTTCTCTGCACTTGCCACGCTGCAGGCATGGTGGCTCGCTGCGCATGCCACAGGTTATATTCTCCCTCTATGGGTGTTGTGGACACTCATAGAGGGAGAAAAGCCTGTGGCACCGGGATTCCGGCAGCAGTATTTCAGCACTAGTTGGGATTCCGGCATTTGCACTGTCACGTCTAGGAACCAGACTAGCGGTATTGTTACAGCTTCCCCTTAGAAGAAATCACTGGTTGGACACAGACCAATACGGATATTAAGATTTCAATTGTGAATGACTATGCACTACCACCCTAGGCCGGATTCAGAGACGGACGCTGTTAATACAGCGGGAGCAATAATATGCAAATGGTAGCCTTCCTCTTGTGCATCAGCAAGCACTGGGCCGCCCACTTTTAGTGACTGTGGACAGTGCAACTGCGTCACTGGTTCAGAACACTGCACCACCAATACACAATCGATACTTGCGACAGCCTATGGGCTGACCAGTATTTCCTTTGAAATTTCTCTAAGCATGGCCTCCGTGGCTGTGGGTCTTTTCTTTTTTGCAAACACTTCAGGCCATCTCAAAGTCACCACCCAGGGACACCCATGTTTGTGAGTGGCAAGCTCTCTTGTAAGAGACTACATAAACGGTGGTCTCTGCATACATTCAGGGGCATGCATACCCCGTAAAGGTTTTCAGGACATTGTGCAACAGCAAATAATTGCTTAACTGCACAAGCATTGCATCGAGCTTAGAAGCAGACCCATTATCTTCTGCTCTACCCATGTATATTCCCTAAATGTAGAAGTTAAGAGACTCCTGAAGAGATCTTTAATTCTGGACCAGCTACAATATCCAATTTTTATTTGAGCTTGCCTTTAAGCCTTCATTTTTAGGTTTCATAGAACTCCTAAAGCAATTTCATCTAAAGGCCCATACATACTAGAAGACTTGAAAGATGAACAATGTGGAAGATGAGCGATTTCCCTTTAACTCCCTGACAAATGAGATTGAGTGTACACACTGAGCAATTTTACAAACGATCTGAACGACGAACGATCTGCTCTCCTGGGATTGAGCTGCATGCATGGAAGATTGGACCACGGGTGCGCACATCGATCATTGTTTGCTGTGTACACACTAGAATGATTTGAACGATCTGATCATTCACAAAGGTCGTTAATACTCGTTCATCGTTGGTGCCCCGTCGCTTGTGCATGCAGGCCAATATGGATGATCTCGTCCATATTTGCCTGCACTGCTATGGAGCCGGGGGGAGTGAAGAAACTTCACTCCCCCCGTCACTGACACCGCCGCCGGGTCGCCCGTATCCACCGTCGGACAGCTCGGCGGCGGATCTGTCCGTGTGTAGGGCCCATAACACAGCACATGTTTTCATTGTTAATTTGTTCCTAGGACTGGACTTGAGAAGCATTGTTCTAATAAATTATCTCAGAGCATCATTATTTCATTTATATACATTTTATTATTGTGGTATAGACTATAATAATACAGTATAGCACTAAAAAGAGGATAAAAAGACAACAAACAGCTGCAAAATCATGAAACATGTTTATTTACATGTTGTTGATAATGTGTCACTGATGTCTGATTTAATTATTTTACAATATAGCGGCTGATTGAGAGTTGGACGCAGATGCGGACATGTCTTTTCCCACAGTGCCATCTGCTTCTTTGTGCAAATGCTGCTACAAATCCTTCTTTGGTGTAAATGTGTGTCCCCGAATGTGCAAGGTCTGAGACGCACACTGTCAGCGTCAGTAGATGCTGAACTATTGCTTGGTACGTGTTTCGATGTAGCATCATTGACACGTGCACTAGCCCGTGCACCGTGTAGGTGCAGCTTCTCCATCAGAGATTGGAGTTCTATGTGAGCGGTTCAGCGTCTTATTATGCCCGCAACATTCTCATAAGGCGTAACATCTCCATGCGTCTTTTTAGCCATCCCTGTTATATGCCAGATAAATGTCAAGCTCCTGCAGTGAAAACGAAGAGGACGAGTACTGGCACTCAGCTTACGTTCAAGCAAACTAATTACCGTCTAGGTTCTACCTAAAGAGAACCCAAAGAAATGAGTAACTAAGAGTTCAGGCCTGTGTAATCTACACAGTGAACGTAGACTAAAAAAGGGAGAAGAAAAGGACACTTCCCTTAAACTGTTCCTATGGCACTATAGTGTAATCCAGTAACCTACAATTTAAAAATGCAATAATGTATTAAACAAATGAGCAAATTCTGTTAAGAAACTAGAGTGTTTCAAACCATTTGTGGTCTTAAATGAAGTTGTAATGAAATGTGTTTTAAACTGGTGCAGAAAGTTGGTGACGCTCAGATGTTTTCTAGTAGAAATATTAATGAAAAAGGGTACAGTGATCGCGCTGAGCCAAAAAAAAAGTGGGTCCCAGGGACCCCACACATTTAAAAATTGGGGTCCCACTGGTCCTTTTCTGGGTCCCATCGGAAAATAAGATTTTACTTACCGATAAATCTATTTCTCGTAGTCCGTAGTGGATGCTGGGGACTCCGTCAGGACCATGGGGAATAGCGGCTCCGCAGGAGACAGGGCACAAAAGTAAAAGCTTTAGGATCAGGTGGTGTGCACTGGCTCCTCCCCCTATGACCCTCCTCCAAGCCTCAGTTAGGATACTGTGCCCGGACGAGCGTACACAATAAGGAAGGATTTTGAATCCCGGGTAAGACTCATACCAGCCACACCAATCACACTGTACAACCTGTGATCTGAACCCAGTTAACAGCATGATAACAGCGGAGCCTCTGAAAAGATGGCTCACAACAATAATAACCCGATTTTTGTACCAATAACTATGTACAAGTATTGCAGACAATCCGCACTTGGGATGGGCGCCCAGCATCCACTACGGACTACGAGAAATAGATTTATCGGTAAGTAAAATCTTATTTTCTCCAACGTCCTAGTGGATGCTGGGGACTCCGTCAGGACCATGGGGATTATACCAAAGCTCCCAAACGGGCGGGAGAGTGCGGATGACTCTGCAGCACCGAATGAGAGAACTCCAGGTCCTCTTTAGCCAGGGTATCAAATTTGTAGAATTTTACAAACGTGTTCTCCCCCCGACCACGTAGCTGCTCGGCAGAGTTGTAATGCCGAGACCCCTCGGGCAGCCGCCCAGGATGAGCCCACCTTCCTTGTGGAATGGGCATTTACATATTTTGGCTGTGGCAGGCCTGCCACAGAATGTGCAAGCTGAATTGTACTACACATCCAACTAGCAATCGTCTGCTTAGAAGCAAGAGCACCCAGTTTGTTGGGTGCATACAGGATAACAGCAAGTCAGTTTTCCTGACTCCAGCCGTCCTGGAAACCGATATTTTCAGGGCCCTGACAACATCTAGCAACTTGGAGTCCTCCAAGTCCCTAGTAGCCGCAGGTACCACAATAAGCTGGTTCAGGTGAAACGCTGACACCACCTTAGGGAGAAACTGGGGACGAGTCCGCAGCTCTGCCCTGTCCGAATGGACAATCAGATATGGGCTTTTGTGAGACAAAGCCGCCAATTCTGACACTCGCCTGGCCGAGGCCAGGGCCAACATCATGGTCACTTTCCATGTGAGATATTTCAAATCCACAGATTTGAGCGGTTTAAACCAATGTGATTTGAGGAATCCCAGCACTACGTTGAGATCCCACAGTGCCACTGGAGGCACAAAAGGGGGTTGTATATGCAGTACTCCCTTGACAAACTTCTGGACTTCAGGAACTGAAGCCAATTCTTTCTGGAAGAAAATCGACAGGGCCGAAATTTGAACCTTAATGGACCCCAATCTGAGGCCCATAGACACTCCTGTTTGCAGGAAATGCAGGAATCGACCGAGTTGAAATTTCTTCGTGGAGCCTTCCTGGCCTCACACCACGCAACATATTTTCGCCACATGTGGTGATAATGTTGTGCGGTCACGTCCTTCCTGGCTTTGACCAGGGTAGGAATGACCTCTTCCGGAATGCCTTTTTCCCTTAGGATCCGGCGTTCAACCGCCATGCCGTCAAACGCAGCCGCGGTAAGTCTTGGAACAGACATGGTACGTGCTGAAGCAAGTCCCTTCTTAGCGGCAGAGGTCATGAGTCCTCTGTGAGTATCTCTTGAAGTTCCGGGTACCAAGTCCTTCTTGGCCAATTCGGAGCCACGAGTATAGTTCTTACTCCTCTACGTCTTATAATTCTCAATACCTTGGGTATGAGAAGCAGAGGAGGAAACACATACACCGACTGGTACGCCCACGGTGTTACCAGAACGTCCACAGCTATTGCCTGAAAGTCTCTTGACCTGGCGCAATACCTGTCCAGTTTTTTGTTCAGGCGGGACGCCATCATGTACACCTTTGGTCTTTCCCAACGGTTCACAATCATGTGGAAAACTTCCCGATGAAGTCCCCACTCTCCCGGGTGGAGGTCGTGCCTGCTGAGGAAGTCTGCTTCCCAGTTGTCCACTCCCGGAATGAACACTGCTGACAGTGCTATCACATGATTTTCCGCCCAGCGAAAAATCCTTGCAGTTTTTGCCATTGCCCTCCTGCTTCTTGTGCCGCCCTGTCTGTTTACGTGGGCGACTGCCGTGATGTTGTCCCACTGGATCAATACCGGCTGACCTTGAAGCAGAGGTCTTGCTAAGCTTAGAGCATTATAAATTGCCCTTAGCTCCAGTATATTTATGTGGAGAAAAGTCTCCAGACTTGATCACACTCCCTGGAAATTTTTTCCCTGTGTGACTGCTCCCCAGCCTCTCAGGCTGGCCTCCGTGGTCACCAGCATCCAATCCTGAATGCCGAATCTGCGGCCCTCTAGAAGATGAGCACTCTGTAACCACCACAGGAGAGACACTCTTGTCCTTGGAGATAGGGTTATTCGCTGATGCATCTGAAGATGCGATCCGGACCATTTGTCCAGCAGATCCCACTGAAAAGTTCTTGCGTGGAATCTGCCGAATGGAATCGCTTCGTAATAAGCCACCATTTTTCCCAGGACTCTTGTGCAATGATGCACTGACACTTTTCCTGGTTTTAGGAGGTTCCTGACTAGCTCGGATAACTCCCTGGCTTTCTCCTCCGGGAGAAACACCTTTTTCTGGACTGTGTCCAGAATCATCCCTAGGAACAGCAGACGTGTCGTCGGAAACACCTGCGGTTTTGGAATATTTAGAATCCACCCGTGCTGTCGTAGAACTACTTGAGATAGTGCTACTCCGACCTCCAACTGTTCTCTGGACCTTGCTCTTATCAGGAGGTCGTCCATTTTCTTTGAAGAAGAATCATCATTTCGGCCATTACCTTGGTAAAGACCCGGAGTGCCGTGGACAATCCAAACGGCAGCGTCTGAAACTGATAGTGACAGTTCTGTACCACGAACCTGAGATACCCTTGGTGAGAAGGGCAAATTGGGACATGGAGGTAAGCATCCCTGATGTCCCGGGACACCATATAGTCCCCTTCTTCCTGGTTCGCTATCACTGCTCTGAGTGACTCCATCTTGATTTGAACCTTTGTATGTAAGTGTTCAAATATTTCAGATTTAGAATAGGTCTCACCGAGCCGTCTGGCTTCAGTACCACAATATAGTGTGGAATAATACTCCTTTCCTTGTTGTAGGAGCGGTACTTTGATTATCACCTGCTGGGAATACAGCTTGTGAATTGTTTCCAATACTGGCTCCCTGTCGGAGGGAGACGTTGGTAAAGCAGACTTCAGGAACCTGCGAGGGGAAACGTCTCGACTTTCCAATCTGTACCCCTGGGATACTACTTGTAGGATCCAGGGGTCCTGTACGGCTCCAGCGTCATGCTGAGAACTTGGCAGAAGCGGTGGAAGGCTTCTGTTCCTGGGAATGGGCTGCCTGCTGCAGTCTTCTTCCCTTTCCTCTATCCCTGGGCAGATATGCTTATGGGGACGAAAGGACTGAGGCTGAAAAGACGGTGTCTTTTTCTGCATAGATGTGACTTAGGGTAAAAACGGTGGATTTCCCAGCAGTTGCCGTGGCCACCAGGTCCGATGGACCGACCCCAAATAACTCCTCCCCTTTATACGGCAATACATCTTTGTGCCGTTTGGAATCTGCATCACCTGACCACTGTCGTGTCCATAAACATCTTTTGGCAGATATGGACATCGCACTTACTCTTGATGCCAGAGTGCAAATATCCCTCTGTGCATCTCGCATATATAGAAATGCATTCTTTAAATGCTCTATAGTAAATAAAATACTGTCCCTGTCAAGGGTATCAATATTTTCAGTCAGGGAATCCGACCAAGCCACCCCCGCGCTGCACATCCAGGCTGAGGCGATCGCTGGTCGCAGTATAACACCAGTATGTGTGTATATACTTTTTAGGATATTTTCCAGCCTCCTATCAGCTGGCTCCTTGAGGGCGGCCGTATTTGGAGACGGTACCGCCACTTGTTTTGATAAGCGTGTGAGCGCCTTATCCACCCTAAGGGGTGTTTCCCAACGCGCCCTAACTTCTGGCGGGAAAGGGTATACCGCCAATAATTTTCTATCGGGGGAACCCCGCGCCTCATCACACACTTCATTTAATTTATCTGATTCAGGAAAAACTATAGGTAGTTTTTCCACACCCCACATAATACCCTTTTTTGTGGTACTTGTAGTATCAGAAATATGTAACACCTCCTTCATTGCCCTTAACAAGTAACGTGTGGCCCTAAAGGAAAATACGTTTGTTTCTTCACCGTCGACACTGGAGTCAGTGTCCGTGTCTGTGTCTGTGTCGACCGACTGAGGTAAAAATGGGCATTATAACGTCCCTGACGGTGTTTTAGACGCCTGGACAGATACTAATATGTTTGCCGGCCGTCTCATGTCGTCAACCGACTTGCAGCGTGTTGACATTATCACGTAATTCCTTAAATAAGCCATCTATTCCGGTGTCGACTCCCTAGAGAGTGACATCACCATTACAGGCAATTTGCTCCGCCTCCAACATCGTCCTCATACATGTCGACACACACGTACCGACACACAGCACACACACAGGGAATGCTCTGATAGAGGACAGGACCCACTAGCCCTTTGGGGAGACAGAGGGAGAGTTTGCCAGCACACACCAAAAACGCTATAATTATACAGGGGCAACCTTTATATAAGTGCTTTTCCCTTATAGCATTTTAATATATGTAGTCATATCGCCAAATCAGTGCCCCCCCCTCTCTGTTTTAACCCTGTTTCTGTAGTGCAGTGCAGGGGAGAGCCTGGGAGCCTTCCCACCAGCATTTCTGTGAGGGAAAATGGCGCTGTGTGCTGAGGAGAATAGGCCCCGCCCCCTTTTCGGCGGGCTTCTTCTCCCGTTTTTCTGAGACCTGGCAGGGGTTAAATACATCCATATAGCCCCCAGGGGCTATATGTGATGTATTTTTAGCCAGAATAAGGTACTATCATTGCTGCCCAGGGTGCCACCCCCAGCACCCTGCACCCTCAGTGACCGCTGTTATGAAGTGTGCTGACAACAATGGCGCACAGCTGCAGTGCTGTGCGCTACCTTATGAAGACTGAAAAGTCTTCTGCCGCCGGTTTCTGGACCTCTTCATTTTTCGGCATCTGCAAGGGGGTCGGCGGCGCGGCTCCGGGACGAACCCCAGGGTGAGACCTGTGTTCCGACTCCCTCTGGAGCTAATGGTGTCCAGTAGCCTAAGAAGCCAATCCATCCTGCACGCAGGTGAGTTCACTTCTCTCCCCTAAGTCCCTCGATGCAGTGAGCCTGTTGCCAGCAGGACTCACTGAAAATAAAAAACCTAACAAAACTTTTACTCTAAGCAGCTCTTTAGGAGAGCCACCTAGATTGCACCCTTCTCGGCCGGGCACAAAAATCTAACTGAGGCTTGGAGGAGGGTCATAGGGGGAGGAGCCAGTGCACACCACCTGATCCTAAAGCTTTTACTTTTGTGCCCTGTCTCCTGCGGAGCCGCTATTCCCCATGGTCCTGACGGAGTCCCCAGCATCCACTAGGACGTTAGAGAAAGAAGGTTTTTATTGATCTTAATCTTATTTAGACACTACAAAAGTGTTGCAAGGTAGGGGGGATGGGGTGACAATGCTGCTGGGATGTGTAGCATGCAGGACACCCTGCACCAGAGCTGTGTAACTTGACATTGTGGTCCCCTTTGGCAGAAAGTGAATTGGAGCCCCACCCCTAGACTCTACAGGCAGTGCGCGCCGAAGCCGCGCTGCAAAATTTTAGGGGTGTGGCTTCATGGGGAAGGAGCATGACCACATAATAGTGCCAATTAACATTACACCACACCATAGTGTCGCTTATACACATTGCACCAGGTAGAACCTCCTATACAATGCGCCAGGCAGAGCACGTTATACACTTTGCGCCAGGCAGAGCACGTTCTACCCATTGCGCCAGAGCACGTTCTACCCATTGCGCCAGAGCACGTTATACACTTTGCGCCAGGCAGAGCACGTTATACACTTTGCGCCAGGCAGAGCACGTTATACACTTTGCGCCAGGCAGAGCACGTTATACACTTTGCGCCAGGCAGAGCACGTTATACACTTTGCGCCAGGCAGAGCACGTTATACACTTTGCGCCAGGTAGAGCACGTTATACACTTTGCGCCAGGCAGAGCACGTTATACACTTTGCGCCAGGCAGAGCACGTTATACACTTTGCGCCAGGCAGAGCACGTTATACACTTTGCGCCAGGCAGAGCACGTTATACACTTTGCGCCAGGCAGAGCACGTTATACACTTTGCGCCAGGCAGAGCACGTTATACACATTGCGCCAGGCAGAGCACGTTATACACTTTGCGCCAGGCAGAGCACGTTATACACTTTGCGCCAGGCAGAGCACGTTATACACTTTGCGCCAGGCAGAGCACGTTATACACTTTGCGCCAGGCAGAGCACGTTATACACTTTGCGCCAGGCAGAGCACGTTATACACTTTGCGCCAGGCAGAGCGTGTTATACACATTGCGCCAGGCAGAGCACAATTAATGAGATGGTGGGGGACACTATGAATGGGGAGGCACTGAGCAGGATGGGAAGGGGGCAGAGAGATGGTGGTGGGATCACTAGGCAGTAAGGGGGTACACTGGACTGAATGAGGGGCTGAATGTAATGGGACTGGCTGGTGGTGTTCTTGCTGAGGGGCAGTGAGATGGGGGCAGGGGGCTGGTTGGGGGAGGGAAGAGGGAGTTCATGAGATGGTGGGGGACACAGGGCTGTATGGGGGGACACTATGAATGGGAGGCACTGAGCAGGGTGGGAAGGTGGCAGTGAGATAGGGGTGTGACACTGGGTTAGGGGGGTGGATCAGTATGTCTGGACTGATTGGGGGTTCTAGATGGGAGGGCAGTGAGATGGCACAGTGGACTGGTTGGGGAGGGAAGGGGGAAACACTCTGCTGGCAGGGTGAGTAATGGTGGGGGACACTGGGCTGGAGAAGGGGCAGACACTGTGAAAGGAGCATTGGCCTGCTGCTGTTCAGTTTCTGCCTGGCCCCGCACAGTGGCTCCAGCACCGCACACTCACACCCCTTCCCCAGTGTCCCTGCACCCTACCTGCATCCTCAATTACCTCTGCACTGCCAGCTCTGTGCAGGGATCTGTCCCCCGGTGGCGGGTCTGGCAAACTAAATCGCTCTGCCGGGTGATGTCACCCGGCGGCGGTGGCTCCGGCTCAAACCCCGGCTCTCGCGTCACGGACCCCCCCCCCCCCCAAATGTGGGAAGGGGTGGGGTACCCATTCCTGGGGAGGCAGGCAATTGCAGGAATGCAACATGTGAGGCAGACACACTTCTGTGGTGCAGCATCAGCAGGGCTGATCCAGCACCGATCTCTGCTGTTGACAGAAGCAGCCCTGGCTGTGTTGACAGTGAATAAGTAGGCGGGCAGTGTTGGCCGGTGTCCACCTACTTATTGTTCAGATGGGGGTAAAGTACCCCTACAATTTTTTTCATTTTTAAATCACTAAAAAAAAAAAAAAAATTAAAGTAAAAAAGAATAATAAAAATGAACGTGACTAATAGCCCAATAGCCTGATACTACTAGCCTCCCTCACAGCCTACAGGTCAGACACGCCGGCTGGCATTGCAGTAATGAAACTGGCTTCAGGGTGCCAAAGGTCAAAGGTGCTGCACCCAGGGGACCCTGTCCTGTTTGTTAGTGTTAGCATGCTGTATAAGGAGACTGAGGCAGGCATGTACTTTCTATGTCACCGAAGGGCATTCAGTCCTGATCGCACGTTGCGGTTTTTCACAGCGGTGCGATCAGGTCTGAAGTGTGCCTGCGCATGGATCGCAATGCGCAGGCGCGTTGCTCACTGGCGACGGATCTAACAAAGAAAGCGATTGCACCAGCGATCGCTAGAAGATTGACAGGAAGAGGCCGTTCGGAGGAGTCAACCGACTGTTTTCAGGGATTGTCCATGCGAACGTATGCATGCCCGACCGTTTCCAGGGAGGGATCCTGACATCAGCTCCGTCCTGGTTCATCGCAGCGAGTAAGTCCTGAGCTGTGCAGAGACTGCACAAACTTTTGTTTGTGCAGCTTTATGCACAAGCGTTTGCAGCCCTGCACAGCGAATCCCCCCTCCCCTGTGGGCGGCGATTACCTGGACGCAGCAGTGCAAAAAAATAGCCAGCGTGCGACTAGGTCTGAAATAGGCCCTTAGTACGATGGGGTATAGACGGGGTCCAAAGGAGACTGTGCACTTGAAATTTCTTCAGTGGGTGTGCTGCCTCCTCCCCTCTATGCCCCCTCCCACAGGCAGTTATAGGTAAAATCAGTGCCCGAAGTAGAAAGGACATATATGAGTGGTGAGCACACCACTAAACATACAACAACCAGCAATGGCTGGTAACAATAACAGCAACAGCTGAACAGTTAGCCACATAAAAGAGAACATGCAGAAAAGTCAACGCACTGAGGCGGGCGCCCAATATCCCTTAAGGACTACGATAAAAGGATTTACTGGTAGGTAATTAAAATCCTATTTTCTCTAGCATCCATAAAGGATATTGGGGAGACTTAGTAGGATGGGGACGTCCCAAAGCTTCCAGAACAGGCGGGAACGTGCAGAGACTTCTGCAGCACCGCCTGCCCAAACTGGGTATCTTCTTTGGCCAGGGTATCAAACTTGTAGAACTTCACAAAAGTGTTCTTCCCCGACCAGGTAGCAGCTCGGTCTAATTGCAAGGCTGAGACTCCACGGGCAGCAGCCCAAGAAGAGCCCACCGATCTTGTTGAATGGGCCTTCAGAGACTTAAAAACAGTTAAGGCTGCCGACACATAGGCCTGTTGGATAGTAAGCCTAAGCCAACGAGCAATGGACTGTTTTGAAGCAGGACAACCCTTTTTCTGCGCATCATAGGAATCAGTCTTTCTGATCCGAGCCGTCCGCTTGACATAGATCTTCAAGGCTCGCACAGCATCCAATGCCTCCGGAGGAGCAGAAGCATCAGAACTTGACGGAACCACAATAGGTTGATTCACGTGACACACAGGAGACAACATTCGGCAGAATCTGCTGCCTAGTCCTGAGCACCGCTCTGTCCTCGTAAAAGGCCAAGTATGGACTTTTACAAGATAAAACCAACAATTCTGAGACACGTCTAGAAGAAGCCAGGTCCAGTAACATCACCGTCTTCCACGTGAGGTACTTGTCTTATACCGTCATCAGAGGTTCAAACTAGGATGACTGTAGAAATTCCAACACCACATTCAAATCCCACAAAAGGAGGTTGTATGTGGAATACCACTTGCAAGAAGGTCTGAACTTCTGGCAACAGTGCCACTTTCTTCTGGAAGAAAATGGAGAGAGCTGAAATCTGGACCTTAACGGAATCCAGACGTAAGCCCTTATGCACACCAGCCTGCAGGAAACATAAGAAATGTCCATAGTGGAACTCTGCAGGTGAATACATGCGTTCCTCGCACCAAAAAACATATCTTCTCCAGATAAAATTATATTGTTTTGACATCACAAGTTTCCTGGTCTGAACCATGGTAACAATAACCTTTTTGGAAAGGCCCTTGTGAGCTAGGATGTTTCGCTCAACCTCTATGCCGTCAAACGAAGACGCCGTAAGTCCAGGTAGATGAACGGTCCTTGTTGAAGAAGATCTCTTTTAGTGGTAGAGGCCAAGGGTCTTCGGACATGTCCAGAAGATCTGCGTACCACGCCCTCCGAAGCCAATCCGGGGCAATCAGAATTGCCTGGACTCCTTGATTTCTGATTTGCTTGAGCACCCCTGGGAGCAACGGAATCGGAGGAAACAGGTAAACCAGCCAGTAAGGCCAAGGCGACATCAGTGTATCTACTGCCCTCGCCTGAGGGTCCCTGGTTTGTAAGCAATACCAGTGAAGCTTCTTGTTAAGTCGAGAAGCCATCATGTCTATTTGTGGGCAGCCCCACCGGTCGATGATCTGCTGGAACACCTGATGGTGAAGCCACCACTCCCCCGAGTGGAGATCGTGACGACGAAGTCTGCTTCCCAGTTGTCCACTCCCGGAATAAAGATTGCGGACATTGCTCTTGCATTTCTTTCCGCCCAGAGAGGTATCTTTGACACCTCTTACATGCAGGCTCCGCTTTTTGTCCCTCCTTGCCAATTGATGTACGCCACTGCTGTGGCGTTGTCCGACTGTACTTTGATCGTGTGATCCTTGAGCAGAGGAGAGGCCTCAAGCAGAGCATTGTAGATCACCCGAAGTTCCAGAATGTTGATCGGAAGGAGGGCTTAGTGGGCTGACCACCTGCCCTGGAACTGCGACCCTTGGGTGACAGCTCCCCATCCTCTCAGACTCGCATCCCTTGTGAGGAGGATCCAATCCTGAATCCCAAAACTCCGGCCTTCCAGGAGATTGGAGGACTGCAGCCACCACAGGAGGGAAATCCTGGCTTGAGGTGACAGCCGTATTATCCGGTGCTTCTGTAGATGTGATCCGGACAACTTGCTCAGGAGATCCAATTGAAATGTTCTGGCATGAAACCTCCCATACTGGATCGCCTTGTATGAGGCAACCATCTTCCCCAACAATCGTATGCAGAGATGGATGGATACTCGAGCAGGTCGGAGCGCCATGCAGACCATCTCCTGAAGTGTTCTCGCTTTGTCTTCCAGGAGGAACACCTTCTGGGCCACAGTATCCAGTAACATCCCCAGGAACAGGAGCCGCTGAGTTGGCTCCAGGTGGGACTTCTGTAAATTGGAGAATCCACCCATGGTGTGACAGAAGTTGGATAGTGCGGTCGATAAAGAACAATAAAAGCTCCCTGGATCTGGCTTTTAATCAGAAGATCATCCAGGTAAGGGACAACATTGACCCCCTGGACCCAAAGCTGTAACTTCATCTCCGCCATTACCTTTGTGAATACCCTCTGAGCTGTGGACAGGCCAAAGGGCAGTGACTGGAACTGGTAAAGGTCGTCAAGCAGGGCAAACCTCAGATAAGCCTTATGAGGTGGCCAAATAGGAATACGAAGGTAGGCGTCCTTGATATCCAAGGAAACCATGAATTCCTGTTCTTCCAGGCCCGCAATCACTGCTCTCAAGGATTCCATTTTGAACTTGAAACCTTTAGGTAAGGGTTCAAGGACTTTAGATTTAAAATGGGCCTTACCAAACCATCCGGCTTCGGTACCACAAACAGGTTGGAGTAATAACCCCTGCCTCGTTGTGGTATTGGTGCTGGAACAATGATGTGTGGATTGGACCAATTTCTGGATGGCCTGTTGCAACGTAACTTGCATATCCTCCAAAGCTGGTAAGCTTGACTTGAAAAAGCGTTGGGGAGGAGCCCCGTCGAACTCCAGCTTGTAGCCCCGAGAAATGAGGTCCCTGGCCTAGGTATTCTGGCAGGAAACCTACCAGACCTGGCTGAAGTTATGCAGTCGAGCTCCCACCTCGAGATCCCCTCGGGGTGGGTGGGCAGTGTCATGCTGAGGCCTTAGTGGAAGCAGAACTGGTAGACTGTTCCTGAGAACCAGAGTTTGCAGGCTTTCTTGTCTTACCTCTGGTGCCTCTAGCCACATTGGAGGCACCTCTGGCCCTAGATCGAAATCTGTTAGGCCAAAAGGATTGAATAGACGGCCCCGGGTAGGAGCATCTCGCCGGCGGGGCCCCAGAGGGGAGAAACGTGGATTTCCCAGCAGTTACCTTGGAAATCCACGTATCCAACTCAACCTCAAAGAGCCATTCCCCAGAGAAGGGGAGGGATTCTACGTCCACTATCCACTGACGCAACCACAAGGCCCTGTGTGCCGACAATGCCATGGCAGAAGTCCTAGCATTAATATTCCCCATCTCCTTGAGCGAATCACACAGGACGCGTGTCGTGTCCTGAATGTGCCTTAGGAGGGTCACCATAGTGACCAGGGGCATAGCCACGGAGAGGCCCTCCTGAATTTGAGTGGCCCACTAATGAATAGCATGGGTCATCCAGCAACCTGCTATGACCGGCCTTTGCGATACACCTGCTGCCACGTAAATAGATTTGAGTGTAGCCTCTATTTTTCTGTCCCCAGGATCCTTTATAGCAAAGGAGCCCCCGGGGCAGGCAACACCGCCTTTTTTGGACAGTCGAGACACTGATACATCAACCCCCGGGCGTTCTTCCCAAAATTTCCTATCTTCAGGAGCAAATGGGAAAGTGCGCAAAAACTTTTTTGACACTTGGAATTTTTTGTCTGGATTTTTTCAGGCTAATTTGAATAAGTCATCTAACTCTGCAGAATCAGGGAAAGTGACATTAAGCTTGTTTTGTGTAAAGAAAAACGACTGCTGTGACGCAGCGTCCTCTAGAGTGAGCTTTAACACGTCTTGTATAGCCAGAATGAGGGGTTCAATACACTGAGCAGAATCGGAATCCCCACTAACGGAATCCAAGTCCTCCCCATCCTCCCGTATTTCCTCATCTGAATCAGAAAGTAGAGCAGGCAGACCAGGCTTCTGTAGTGCTGCATGAGAAGGGGGGGGGGGGGGGGGGTTAAAATCTGCCCTAGCAGCTAAGTCTGCAACAGCCTGTTGTGGTAGCTGAGTTTTCTGTGCATTAGCAGTGAGCTGGGATGACATATTAAACATCAGAGCTTTAAGAGACCCTAGCCAGGAGGGCTCTGGACCCTCTCCCCCAGCACCTTCACTGATTTGTGAATCAGAATCAGATGATACTGGAGAGAATCTAGTGTGACATACACTGCACAGCTTTTGTCTACCCATGTTTTACAGTAAGCACAAGAACATATACATACACACAGACAGTAATACTTTTCAAGCCTGTCAATGTATGTAAGAGAGAGAGAGAGAGAGAGAGAGAGAGAGAGAGACCAGCACAACCCTAGCTGCACACTCCCAGTAAGGCTGACAGCTAATTATATCACAGTAACACTAATAAATTCTATCCTGTAGAGGACCCAAATAGTGTACAATAGCGGCTCTCTCCCTTTGCTACACCCTGTACCAGTGTTCCAGCGTGGCTTGTAAGGCAGGAAGCGCTGTGTGCGCTGTCTGTGGCTGCATTAAGCAGAGGAAGGCGCCAAAATGCCTCTGGTCTCGCTCTGAGGTAGCTCCGCCCCCTACAATGTCACCAGAGCTACAGTGATTTTTTTTATGCTGGCAACGTCTCCTGTTTACTTAAAAACGTCAAACAAGTGCTAGTTCAAGCTATTTGAAGCCAGTCTACACAGGGGGGCTCTAGCGGGTCCCCCCAGGAGGGTCCCGTATGCTGCGCCCGCGTTCAGCTGCACTTTGAACCGGGGGACACCCCTAGCGGGACCACCGGTTTGTACTCACCACAGTCGTCACCTTCACGTATATGTTAGGGGTGTGTGGCGCGCTGCGGCAGTGACAGCCAAGGCGCAGTGCCCTGCTGAACAAGCCGCCCTCAGGACGGTGGTCTTGCAGCAGGGAAGCGGCTCTGCACCTCACAAGGCCGGTGATCGTCTCCCCCCCCCCCCCTAACTCCCACGGTGCAGGTATGCTGTTGCCCAAACAGCCTACCGAAAATAACAAACGTTTAAAAGAAACTGAAGAAAACTCTCTGGAGCTGCAGAGATGTGCATCCTGAGGGCACTTTTTTCTAAACTGCCTGTGGGAGGGGGCATAGAAGGGAGGAGCCAGCACACCCAGTGAAGAAATTTAAAGTGCACTGGCTCCTTTGGACCCCGTCTATACCCAATCATACTAGGTCTCCCCAATATCCCTTATGGATGCTAGAGAAAAATGTTTCATGCTTCTGTAGTGCAAAAGCAGGCAGCAGGTACAATACATGCGCAGTAAGCCCACAACAGCGAATCAGGATGCAGTATTATAACATAAGCTATCACTCTGCCTTTAGCTGTTCGCTAGGATGGGCTCTTATTGGAGCCAGTCTCCCAGCAAGAGCAGACTAGTAAACAGAAAATATTAATATTCACAATTCAAATTTACGTGACATGTTTTCCCAACTATTTACCCAGATGGACAAGGGCTCCAACCATTGCACCTTCTGATACAGTACTGGGATTGCACATGCTGACAGGAGGCGTCATTTTCCTACAGACATCTCCTGCTGCATTACAATTTGTACACATGCTGCTGTGTCCAAAGACGCAGCTGCGACATGTACTGTGTCCATCTCTGAATCAGACCCTCAGTCAGAACGGAGATTACATAAATTTGTGACGCTACACACGTGTGGGCACAGATATGACAGAAAGGAGATGTCACATGTGGGTATGATGCACAACATTAGACAAACACTCTAGGATGTTGCATAGTTTATAGTTGGAAAACATATGTAAATTGGACATGTTATGTACACAACAGTAGACAGCAAGCATAGATGTCAGAAATAGACATGTTATCTGCAGCCCATGATGATATTAATGGCCAATCATGGGTTTCACAAGTTGACAAGTTACCACCAGCAGTTAGCCAGTAAGGGAGTAAGGGATGTCACACAGGTGGACATGTCACTCACCAGCAGTCAGTAAGGGATGTCACAGGCAGGGGTGTAGAGAGGGTGGCTCCAGTGGAGCACGAGCTCCGGGCGCTGGAAAAATAGGAGGGCGCTGCCGCCTGACTACCCACTCCCTTCGCCCGCTGTACAGGCAACCGCAGAACAGGAGGAGGAGGAGAAGCAGAGGTGGTGCACACTGACTCGGAGACTCAATAAGGAACAGGGTAGGTCAGAGGCGACAGAAGGAGATCCTGACAACGGCACATGCTGGAGCTCTGCCACCCTTTTTATATGTCTTACTGTCTGCTTGTAGCTGTGCAGCAGGGTTACTTGTCCTGCAGCACCACTCTCTGCCCCTGATGCTGCAGCACCTCTTTATGCCACAGCTGCTGCAGCACCTCTTTCTGTGTCCCGGCTGCTGCAGCACATATCTCTGCCCCGGCTGTTGCAGCACCTCTCTCTGCAATAGAAGCTGCTTAGTAATATGTATAAGCGTTTCTAGTGTGGCATAACGTATATAAGGGGCTCTATTGTGTTATGTAACTTGTATAAGGGGCTCTACTGTGTGGCATAAAGTGTATAATAGGAGTACTACTGTGTGGTGTAATGTGAATAACGGACACTACTGTGTGGTGTAATGTGAATCACAGACAATATTGTGCTGTGTAATCTGAATTGCAACTATTCTGTGGCCATGCCCCTTGCCCATGAAGCCCCACCCCTATATTTTTGATTAACATATGGAAACTCTCACCCTGAGCTCTACAAAGTCTAGAACCAGCCCTGTCACCAATTTAAGATTTTTAAAAAAAAAAAATTCTTTTCAAATGCAACATTCACCAAATTCAGTAAAGTAGAGGGGGCGACAAAACATACCCTTGCTTCGGGCACCATGGCGCCTTGGTGCACCTCTGGTCACAGGAGGACATGTTACACACTTCAATCAATAAGGGATGTCACACATGTGGACATGTTACACAACAGAAGTCAGTAAGGAATGTCACAGGAGGACATGTTATACACTAGCAGTCAGTAAGGGGTGTCACAGGAGGACATGCTACACACCAGCAGTCAGTAAGGGATGTCACAGGAGAACATGTTACACACTAGCAGTCAGTAAGGGATGTCACAGGAGGACGTTACACACTAGCAGTAAGGGATGTCACAGGAGGACGTATCATACTAGCAGTCAGTAAGGCATGTCACAGGAGGACATGTTACACACTAGCAGTCAGTAAGGGATGTCACAGTAGGACATGCTACACACCAGCAGTCAGTAAGGGATGTCACAGAAGAACATGTTACAAACTAGCAGTCAGTATGGGATGCCACACAGGTGGACATGTTACACGTCAGAATTCAGTACGGGATGTCACAGTAAAACATGTTACAGACCAGCAGTCAGTAAGGTATGTCACAGGAGGACATGTTACACACTAGCAGTCAGTTAGGGATGTCACAGTAGGACATGCTACACACCAGCAGTCAGTAAGGGATGTCACAGGAGAACATGTTACAAACTAGCAGTCAGTATGGGATGCCACACAGGTGGACATGTTACACGTCAGAATTCAGTACGGGATGTCACAGTAAAACATGTTACAGACCAGCAGTCAGTAAGGGATGTCACAGGAGGACATGTTACACACTAGCAGTCAGTAAGGGATGTAACAGGAGCAGTGTCAGACTGGGGCATGTAGGGGTAGGGGCCCATGTTAGGGGTGTAGCCAGTCTGCTCCTCATTGGTTTGACTAACCATTAGAGCAGAGTCGGCCTTAGGTATAGGCAAACTAGGCAAATGCCTGGGGCATTTGGTATGCTTAGGGGCACCAGCAGCTTCTGCTGATTAAAATGATATGCGGCATGCCTATATTCTGTGTGTGACTGCGGCTATATCTGCATACGAAATGCTACGTTGCAGTGTATTCCTGGTAATCACTGTAATGTAGCATTTCATATGCAGATACAGCCGCAGTCGCACGCAGAATATAAGCATGCTGCATATCATTTTAATCAGCAGAAGCTGCTTGTGCATCCTAGCCACATAGTAATGCAAATAAGATGCATTTTCATAAACAAAAGGTGCCCGACGTTAGCAGAGCTGCCAGCTGACTCATGCCAGTCATCTCCTGAAGAACTAACGGCGGTGCTAGGGGGCACCAGCCAAAATCTTGCCTAGAGCATCATATTGGTTAGGGCCAGCTCTGCATTAGAGAGTGCAATGTCTGGGCCCCTTCATAAATAATATACAGTAGAATCAGCTGCTGCATGCATGATAATGTACCAGATTAATAACAGCAATGCACTGTAGAAAATACACCACAGTCCAGTATAAGGTAACATTTGTATAATGTATAATTCAAGTGCACAGTCTGGAACCTGATCCTTAGGGCAGGAGGTGGGCCCCCAGGAAGTAGGGCCCACCGATGGTTTCCCCTGTACCCCTGTGGGCCAGTCCAAGCCTGCACAGGAGGACATGTTACACCCCAACAGTCAGTACGGGATGTCACACATCAGCAGTCAGTTTGGGAATGAGATGTCACAGAGATGGCTATGTTAGTTATTACACACCAGTAGATGACCACTATCAGGGATATCACGACTCGAGTGGGCGTGTCATACATCAGTAAACAGTTAATGTTGGATGTCACAAGCGGACACGTTAGAATAGCCAGGGATGTTACTGGCGGCCAGGCTACACACCAGCAGTGGCCCGGACAGCATGTCACGGGTGGGCAGGCATGGACGCGCCACCACACCACAAGAAGTCACGTGCTAGGACAAGAGCAGAAGCGCCCGGACCGCAGCATCCGTCAGAGGAGTCCGGACGGCGGCGTGTAACCCCTTCTCTGCCGCCTGGCAGCACCCGGGGAGGGTAATACGCGTATACCAGGCGCTGACTGGCGTGACAGCGGGAGCGCTCCAGTTACACGGGCTGCTGCATTTTGTATAGCGCTGACACTGGCTGTCACCCACTTAATACACCGTCACCCTATACAGACAGTGCAGAGTACGCTAGGGCTGCTGTCACACGGCGCCACTAGCACATACACACATGTATGCATACAACACCTTGCAAGTTAAGTCGTAAACAGATCCGGGTGTCCCAGTGATTTTGCGGGTGTTTCTGACTGATGCCTGAAGTTCCCCATTCATGGTCACGGACATCTCCAGGTTCTCTGAGCGAGACCCGAACCAGGAACTGGGCGGAAACTATTCCTAGAGGTGCCTAATTGGATGGGCGAGGCATACGGTAATCACGCCCATAGCACCTATGTATGCGAGCAGCAGCCCCGCCCCCTGCCTGAATCTACCCGTTATCGCCCCGCCCCCCGCCTAACTCTGCCCGCTATCGCCCCGCCCACTGCCTGACTCTGCCCGCTATCGCCCCGCCCACTGCCAGACTCTGCCCGCTATCGCCCCGCCCACTGCCTGACTCTGCCCGCCCACCTGTCCTGCTCGCTTCAGGTTGCAAGGATCGCCTGTCTTCTCAAAGTTATATGTCCCTGCCTAGTGCCTACCTATACTATACCTATATACCTATATACCTATAGTGAGTGAAGTAATAGTCTGTTTACCTCATACGGTTTTGCAACCGAAATAATCTGGTCTAATTAATGATCCACCTGATAAAATCTTTGCACATATATCATAATTCAGCACAGATTAACTGAAAAATTAGCAAAATAATAAAATTATTACTACTGGTTAATTCAGTTGGGGCATATGTGGGAAAACGTTGTTTAGTGGTTTGTGTGTGTTGTGTACACGTGTGACTGCGATTATGTACTAATAAGACCAATCCATGGCCCTCATTCCGAGTTGTTCGCTCGCTAGCTGCTTTTAGCAGCATTGCACACGCTAAACCACCGCCCTCTGGGAGTGTATTTTAGCTTAGCAGAATTGCTAACGAAAGATTAGCAGAATTGCAAATAGAAATTTCTTAGCAGTTTCTGAGTAGCTCCAGACTTACTCAGCCATTGCGATCAGTTCAGTCAGTTTCGTTCCTGGTTTGACATCAAAAACACACCCAGCGTTCGCCCAGACACATCCCCGTTTCTCCAGACACTCCCGCGTTTTTCCCAGAAACGCCTGCGTTTTTCCGCACACTCCCATAAAACGGCCAGTTTCCGCCCAGAAACACCCACTTTCTGTCAATCACACTACGATCAGCACAGCGATGAAAAAGCTTCGTTATGCCATGAGTAAAATACCTAACTTTTGTGTAAAATAACTAAGCGCATGCGCTCCTGCGAGCCTTGCGCATGCGCAGTAAGCGACTAATCGCAGTATAGCGAAAATCGGCAACGAGCGAACAACTCGGAATGACCCCCCATGAGCGTGTGCAGGGGATGTACATGCAGGCCAGAGAGTCATTCCTTCTTACCTACCTATTCTGCGCTGCACAGGGGCAAGCGCAGAATTTTCTTGGGGGAGGGAGGGTTCCGTTCAAGTATGCATGTACATATGTTGTGTTTTTTATATAGATATATATATATATACACACACACACACACTTCTATACACATACATACATACATACATACATACATGGCATACTTACAAAAACATATATACATAAATGCACAGATCAAACATACACACTGCAGACACACATACAGAGCATACATACATATACACACACGGCATACATGTGCACATACACATACAAAGCATACATACATGCATGCATACCAGTGCCGTAACTGGGTATTTTAGTGCTGTGTGCAAGAAACGGCACTGGCGCCCATCCCCCCCTACACAAGACAGGAGCAGTGCGCGCCGCTGGTGCGCGCAAAATATATAGGGATGTGGCTTCATTGGGAAGGGGCGTGGCCACAAAAGAATGCCAATTCATACTACGGTGTATAGTAGTCTCCTCTCCATTATTCAAATTACGCTGCACAATAGCGCCACTACACCAGGTAGAGCCCCTTTTTACACATTACGGCAGGCTGTCCCCCTTTTTACACATTACAGCAGGCAGTCCCCCTTTTTACACATTACGGCAGGCAGTCCCCCTGTTTTACACATTACTGCAGGCAGTCCTCCTTTTTTACACATTACTGCAGGCAGTCCCCCTTTTTTACACATTACGGCAGGCAGTCCCCCCTTTTTTACACATTACTGCAGGCATTCCCCCCTTTTTACACATTACGGCAGGCAGTCCCCCTTTTTTACACATTACTGCAGGCAGTCCCCCTTTTTTTTACACATTACGGCAGGCAGTCCCCCCTTTTTTACACATTACTGCAGGCATTCCCCCTTTTTTACACATTACGTCAGGCAGTCCCCCCTTTTTACACATTACGGCAGGCATTCCCCCTTTTTTACACATTACTGCAGGCAGTCGCCCTTTTTTACACATTACTGCAGGCAGTCCCCCCTTTTTTACACATTACTGCAGGCATTCCCCCTTTTTTTACACATTACGGCAGGCAGTCCCCCCTTTTTACACATTACGGCAGGCAGTCCCCCTTTTTTACACATTACTGCAGGCAGTCCCCCTTTTTTACACATTACAGCAGGCAGTCCCCCCTTTTTTACATATTATTGCAGGCAGTCCCCCTTTTTTACACATTACGGCAGGCAGTCCCCCCTTTTTACACATTACGGCAGGCAGTCCCCCTTTTTTACACATTACTGTAGGCAGTCCCCCTTTTTTACACATTACGGCAGGCAGTCCCCCCTTTTTACACATTACGGCAGGCAGTCCCCCCTTTTTACACATTACTGCAGGCAGTCCCCCTTTTTTACACATTACTGCAGGCATTCCCCCTTTTTTTACACATTACTGCAGGCAGTCCCCCCTTTTTACACATTACGGCAGGCAGTCCCCCTTTTTTACACATTACTGCAGGCAGTCCCCCTTTTTTACACATTACAGCAGGCAGTCCCCCTTTTTTACACATTACTGCAGGCAGTCGAGAGAGAGAGAGTGTTATACTCACCACAATCGTGCGCCTCTCCTCTCCACACCTCTTCCGTCTTCCTGTGCTGTGCTGCGCTGCGCTCTTGGCAGCGCAGGGCATTGTGAATGGACTGGGGGCAGGCTGGGAGAGGACCTTTGCTGTGCGGTGCGCAATGACGTCATCGGAAACCGCACAGTAAAGGACCTCTCCACGAAGGGAAACGAGACGCGTACGCATCTAGTTTCCCTTCCCAGCGGCAGCGGGGGGGGGGGGGGGGGGGGGGCAGCGGCCAGCGGCAGCGGGGGGCACACAACAGCAGCGGATCTTGCCCTGGTGCGGCGCCCTCCGGATGGTGCCCTGCGCCCTTCGGAAGGCGGCGCCCCGGGCAGAAGTCCTGCTTGCCCGTGGCAAGATCCGCTACTGCACACAGCACATACACACACATAGGATACATACACACACATAGCATACATGCACACAGCACATACACACACACACATAGGATACATACACACAGCACATGACACACACTTAGCATATAAACATATAGCACCCCCCACCCGCCCATTCCCCTTCCAAACACCAGGACAGTGGGTGCCTCACCCGGCCAACTACGCCCCCCTGCACGTGAAACATATACCTGTACACTGCAGACGTTTCCTGCCTCACTCGGCTGGCCAGATCTGTCACATGCAGGGACGTGCAGTCAGGGGAGGCAGTGCCTCCCCTGTCATTAAAGGGATTAAAAGAATACAGAGAAGATACTTATGACATCTTCTGTGTCATAAGTATCTTCTTATAGTAATCTTTTATAGCGTTAAAAAAATGATTTTGGAGGCACCTTGAACGGTTCCTCTCGCTGCTAATAGTAAATGGCCGGAAACAGGGGCGGGCAGGGGGCGTGGCCATGCAGAGGGCTGTAAAAGCCCATTAAAAAAAGCATTAGAAGCGGCAGTGCAGCAGGGACGTGCTTTCAGCCATGAAAGCACACCCCTGTCACAGTGATTGGGCAGCAGCAGCAGCAGATGCAGCAGCAGCAGCAGCACTGACAGTGACCTGCGTGCGGCTGTGCTAGGGATGGACATCGAAAGCAAACCATCATATGATGGCAATGCTTCCGCCATTGAAACTTTCTATGCGATGGTTATAACCATCACATCAAAAGTATTCGATGGTGAAAACTATTTATATGACTAGCGCATGCGTAAAAGCCTGCATTTCCATTTTGCGAAGTGGGAATTGGGATTGGGGGCAGGGCCAGACCCTGGGCAACATATTATTTTATCACTGGACATTGTGTGTATAATATACATATATAATATACACACACACAATGCCCAATGATGAAGTAACATTGCCTCCACAGAGCCAGATATACAGTACAATGCCCCCACAGTGCCAGTTATACATTGCCCCCACGGTGCCAGATATACAATGCCCTCACAGTGCCAGATATACAATGCCCCCACTGTGCCAGATATTCAATGCCCCCCTGTGACAGATATTCAATGCCCCCACAGTGCCAGCTATACAAATATAATGCCCTCCTGTGCCAGCTATACATTGCCCCAACTGTGCCAGATATACATTGCCCCCACTATGCCAGACATACATTGCCCCCCTGTGCCAGATATACAATGCCCCCCTGTGCCAGATATTCAATGCCCCCACTGTGCCAGATATACAATCACAATGCCCTCCTGTGCCAGCTATACATTGCCCTCACTGTGCCAGATATACATTGCCCCCTGTGACAGATATACAATGCCCCACTGTGCCAGATATACATTGTACCCCTGTGCCAGATATACAATGCCCCCACTGTGCCAGATATACAATTCCCCCATGGTGCCAGATACAGTGCCAGATATACAATGCCCCCATAGTGCCAGATATACAATGCCCCCCACGCTGCCAGATATACAATGCCCCCATGGTGCCAGATATACAATGCCCCCACAGTGCCAGATATACATTGCCCCCCTGTGCCAGATATACAATGCTTCCACGGTGCAAGATATACAATGCCCCGACGGTGCCAGATACAGTGTCAGATATACATTGCCCCCCTGTGCCAGATATACAATGCCCCCACTGTGCCAGATATACAATGCCCCCCTGTGCCAGATATACAATGCCCCCACTGTGCCAGATATACAATGCCCCCCACGCTGCCAGATATACAATGCCCCAACTGTGCCAGATATACATTGCCCCCACTATGCCAGATATACATTGCCCCCCTGTGCCAGATATACAATGCCCCCCTGTGCCAGATATACAATGCCCCCACTGTGCCAGATATACAATCACAATGCCCTCCTGTGCCAGCTATACATTGCCCTCACTGTGCCAGATATACAATGCCCCACTGTGCCAGATATACATTGTACCCCTGTGCCAGATATACAATGCCCCCACTGTGCCAGATATACAATGCCCCCACGGTGCCAGATACAGTGCCAGATATACAATGCCCCCACGGTGCCAGATACAGTGCCAGATATACAATGCCCCCATAGTGCCAGATATACAATGCCCCCCACGCTGCCAGATATACAATGCCCCCACGGTGCCAGATACAGTGCCAGATATACAATGCCCCCACAGTGCCAGATATACATTGCCCCCCTGTGCCAGATATACAATGCTTCCACGGTGCAAGATATACAATGCCCCCCTGTGCCAGATATACAATGCCCCCCTGTGCCAGATATTCAATGCCCCCACTGTGCCAGATATACAATGCCCCCCACGCTGCCAGATATACAATGCCCCAACTGTGCCAGATATACATTGCCCCCACTATGCCAGACATACATTGCCCCCCTGTGCCAGATATACAATGCCCCCCTGTGCCAGATATTCAATGCCCCCACTGTGCCAGATATACAATCACAATGCCCTCCTGTGCCAGCTATACATTGCCCTCACTGTGCCAGATATACATTGCCCCCTGTGCCAGATATACAATGCCCCACTGTGCCAGACATACATTGTACCCATGTGCCAGATATACAATGCCCCCACTGTGCCAGATATACATTGTACCCCTGTGCCAGATATACAATGCCCCCTCTGTGCCAGATATACATTGTACCCCTGTGCCAGCTATACATTGCCCTCACTGTGCCAGATATACATTGCCCCCTGTGCCAGATATACAATGCCCCACTGTGCCAGATATACATTGTACCCCTGTGCCAGATATACAATGCCCCCCTGTGCCAGATATACATTGTACCCCTGTGCCAGATATACAATGCCCCCACTGTGCCAGATATACATTGTACCCCTGTGCCAGATATACAATGCCCCCACTGTGCCAGATATACAATGCCCCCACGGTGCCAGATACAGTGCCAGATATTCAATGCCCCCACAGTGCCAGCTATACAAATATAATGCCCTCCTGTGCCAGCTATACATTGCCCCAACTGTGCCAGATATACATTGCCCCCACTATGCCAGACATACATTGCCCCCCTGTGCCAGATATACAATGCCCCCCTGTGCCAGATATTCAATGCCCCCACTGTGCCAGATATACAATCACAATGCCCTCCTGTGCCAGCTATACATTGCCCTCACTGTGCCAGATATACATTGCCCCCTGTGCCAGATATACATTGTACCCCTGTGCCAGATATACAATGCCCCCACTGTGCCAGATATACAATGCCCCCACGGTGCCAGATACAGTGCCAGATATACAATGCCCCCCACGCTGCCAGATATACAATGCCCCCATGGTGCCAGATATACAATGCCCCCACAGTGCCAGATATACATTGCCCCCCTGTGCCAGATATACAATGCTTCCACGGTGCAAGATATACAATGCCCCGACGGTGCCAGATACAGTGTCAGATATACATTGCCCCCCTGTGCCAGATATACAATGCCCCCACTGTGCCAGATATACAATGCCCCCCTGTGCCAGATATACAATGCCCCCACTGTGCCAGATATACAATGCCCCCCACGCTGCCAGATATACAATGCCCCAACTGTGCCAGATATACATTGCCCCCACTATGCCAGATATACATTGCCCCCCTGTGCCAGATATACAATGCCCCCCTGTGCCAGATATTCAATGCCCCCACTGTGCCAGATATACAATCACAATGCCCTCCTGTGCCAGCTATACATTGCCCTCACTGTGCCAGATATACATTGCCCCCTGTGCCAGATATACAATGCCCCACTGTGCCAGATATACATTGTACCCCTGTGCCAGATATACAATGCCCCCACTGTGCCAGATATACAATGCCCCCACAGTGCCAGATACAGTGCCAGATATACAATGCCCCCACGGTGCCAGATACAGTGCCAGATATACAATGCCCCCATAGTGCCAGATATACAATGCCCCCCACGCTGCCAGATATACAATGCCCCCACGGTGCCAGATACAGTGCCAGATATACAATGCCCCCACAGTGCCAGATATACATTGCCCCCCTGTGCCAGATATACAATGCTTCCACGGTGCAAGAAATACAATGCCCCCCTGTGCCAGATATACAATGCCCCCCTGTGCCAGATATTCAATGCCCCCACTGTGCCAGATATACAATGCCCCCCACGCTGCCAGATATACAATGCCCCAACTGTGCCAGATATACATTGCCCCCACTATGCCAGACATACATTGCCCCCCTGTGCCAGATATACAATGCCCCCCTGTGCCAGATATTCAATGCCCCCACTGTGCCAGATATACAATCACAATGCCCTCCTGTGCCAGCTATACATTGCCCTCACTGTGCCAGATATACATTGCCCCCTGTGCCAGATATACAATGCCCCACTGTGCCAGACATACATTGTACCCCTGTGCCAGATATACAATGCCCCCACTGTGCCAGATATACATTGTACCCCTGTGCCAGATATACAATGCCCCCACTGTGCCAGATATACATTGTACCCCTGTGCCAGCTATACATTGCCCTCACTGTGCCAGATATACATTGCCCCCTGTGCCAGATATACAATGCCCCACTGTGCCAGATATACATTGTACCCCTGTGCCAGATATACAATGCCCCCACTGTGCCAGATATACATTGTACCCCTGTGCCAGATATACAATGCCCCCACTGTGCCAGATATACATTGTACCCCTGTGCCAGATATACAATGCCCCCACTGTGCCAGATATACAATGCCCCCACGGTGCCAGATACAGTGCCAGATATACAATGCCCCCATAGTGCCAGATATACAATGCCCCCCACGCTGCCAGATATACAATACCCCCACGGTGCCAGATACAGTGCCAGATATACAATGCCCCCACAGTGCCAGATATACAATGCTTCCACGGTGCCAGATATACAATGCCCCCACGGTGCCAGATACAGTGTCAGATATACATTGCCCCCCTGTGCCAGATATACAATGCCCCCCTGTGCCAGATATTCAATGCCCCCACTGTGCCAGATATACAATGCCCCCACTGTGCCAGATATACATTGTACCCCTGTGCCAGATATACAATGCCCCCACTGTGCCAGATATACATTGTACCCCTGTGCCAGCTATACATTGCCCTCACTGTGCCAGATATACATTGCCCCCTGTGCCAGATATACAATGCCCCACTGTGCCAGATATACATTGTACCCCTGTGCCAGATATACAATGCCCCCACTGTGCCAGATATACATTGTACCCCTGTGCCAGATATACAATGCCCCCACTGTGCCAGATATACATTGTACCCCTGTGCCAGATATACAATGCCCCCACTGTGCCAGATATACAATGCCCCCACGGTGCCAGATACAGTGCCAGATATACAATGCCCCCATAGTGCCAGATATACAATGCCCCCCACGCTGCCAGATATACAATACCCCCACGGTGCCAGATACAGTGCCAGATATACAATGCCCCCACAGTGCCAGATATACAATGCTTCCACGGTGCCAGATATACAATGCCCCCACGGTGCCAGATACAGTGTCAGATATACATTGCCCCCCTGTGCCAGATATACAATGCCCCCCTGTGCCAGATATTCAATGCCCCCACTGTGCCAGATATACAATGCCCCCTGTGCCAGATATTCAATGCCCCCACTGTGCCAGATATACAATTGCAATGCCCTCCTGTGCCAGCTATACATTGCCCCCACTGTACCAGATATACAATGCCCCCCTATACCAGATATACAATGCCCCAACAGTGCCAGACATACATTGCCCCACTGTGTGCTCATTGCCTCCCCACCACCACCTCTTACCGCTGACTGGTTCTTCTATGTGAGGGGAGGACAGCGCAGCGCAGCGCCTCTCCTGCCCTAAATTCTCTTTGATGCCTGGTCTCACTCTCCAGCAGAGGCGGCGGGGTCAATCTGTAATGAGGCGTTGGTTCATTAGCCAATCAGAGCCCGCGGACCGGCAGCCAATCAGAAGCCACAGCTGCCGGTCCGTGAGCTCTGATTGGCTAGCAAACCGGTGCCTTATTCAGATTGACCTAGCCGCCGCCGATGGAGAGTATGAACGGACATCAAAGAGAATTGAGGGGCAGGAGAGGCGCTGCGCTCTCCTCCCCTCACACAGAACGAAGCCAGTGGGATGCAGCATTGCAGTATGGTGGATGGCCCGGCGGTACGGCGTACAGGCTGGGAATTTCTTACTGGTACGCCGTACTGCCCCGTACCGCCATACTTTCAGCGCTGAGCAAGACTCCTGCACAGTGACTGACACTGCGCCATGTGCATCTCCTCAGTGCTGGACAAAGACTGCAGGAGAGAAATCATAATAGTCTTCACCTCTGAAAATTCCTTCATAGGCATAAAGCTACTCACACCATCAGAGCCAGATGTCGGTAACCTGGGACCCTTTTTGGAGCTTGGTACATGAGGTTCAGACTCAGTACCCATTAACAATAATGTGGATGGCAGCTGGCTCAGGGCACGGTTTGCTTTGCTGTCTCACATGGGACCAATTCTGATGATTATGGTGTGGAGTTTGTATGTTCTTTCCAATTTTTTTGTGATTTCTCTTGGTTCTTTCCACAGTCCAAAACATACTCAAGCAAGGAGTTTGTCCATAGCCCTCCTAAATGATGCCCCCTGATCAGTGGTGGTGTATAGCTGGGGTGATATAAAGTTCAGTGAGGTCACTCTGGCTCCTCCTCTGAATCCTCCTCAGCTCCGTATGTCTGTGGCTTCTGTTGCTGCTGCTGCAGGGTGAGGTCTGTGCTCTGATTGGCTCTCTGAGTCAGTGAAAGCCAATCAGAGCTAGCAGTGGGCCCTGTTGCTAAGCAGCAGCCTAGAGAGGGGAGGGGGTGAGGGGACTGGCTGAACAGGCTCATGTGTGAAGCAGAGAGAGTGTCAGACAGCCTCCAGCGAACTTAGGAGGTTTCCCTGATACAGACACAGCAGCAAGAGGAGGCATAGCTATTGGGAATTAGAAAAAACAAGCCACCATCGGAAGACCTTCGAATGACTATCATTTGATGGTGAAAAACATCGGGAGGGCACCATTAAATGCTAAAACCACTACCATCGAAACAAAAACATCGATGGTTCGGAAACATCGACCATCGATGTCCATGTCACCGTCAGTGCTGCTGCTGTTACAGGGAGAGATGAGAGAGTGCCAGCCAGTGTCTTCTGCTGCAGTTAGTGTCAGACAGGGCATGGTTGTGTTTAGTTTACAAACACTGTCACACCACTGCTTTATTCTTGTCCACTCACTGTCAGGTCTTTCAGTAACTTATTAGCGCCACAATCGCGGCCCTGCTAAGTTAATGAAAGCCCTGGACATTGTCTAACACATTTGTACATTAATGCCCCCCCTCCCTTCCCCACTCCATTACACACTTGTTTTTATTCTTTAAAATTCCCTACACTGCACATACAATGCACAAATCTAGTTTGTACATTTGCCTGCTCATCATCACGTTTGATGAGCAGGCACATTGATTGCGGAGCTGAACCCGGCAGCGGGCGGTAGCGGCGGCGTGGCTTGTGCGGCAGAGAGTCAGAGACAGGCAGCAGGACCTTTGCTGCGGCGGAGCCGGGAATAATGCAGCGGCGGCGGGCGGCCGCGGCGGGGATTGTGCGGCGGAGGGCGGAGGCGGGCAGTGTTACTTCAGCGGCGACGAGCCTTCACTGCTGCGGCGAGCGGCAGGACTTCACTGCGGCGGCGGGCGGCGAGACTTCTGCGGCGGGCGGCGAAACTCTGCGGGCATTTTGGCTGCAGGTCTGGATCATGGATCCAGTCCCTGCAGCCATTAGGGCAACATAGTTGAGGGCTTTGCCACTTTCAAAAATGGCGCTGCTGTGCAGAGCCATTTTTGGAATCCAAGATGGCCGCCGCGAGCCACGCAAAAGAGCTATATGGCCGCCGACCCGCCAGGCGAAGACGCCAGAAGCCCTGGTGGGCGCTGTCCCGTAAGGCGAAGTCGGCGGAAGCCCTGGTGGGTCGGCGGCCGCGCAAAAGAGCTATATGGCCGCCGACCCGCCAGGCAAAAACGGTGGAAGCCCTGGTGGGCGCTGTCCCGCCAGGCGAAGTCGGCCGAAGCCCTGGTGCGTCGGCGGCCATACAAAAGAGCTATATGGCCGCCGACCTGCCAGGCGAAGATGGCGGAAGCCCTGGTGGGTCGGCGGACGGGCAAAAGAGCTATATGGCCGCCGACCCGCCAGGCGAAGCTGCAGATAAATAAAATATTTTAAAAAGCTAGTGTTTTGTTTTTATTTTAATATTTTCATTACAGGGGGACTATAGGTACCAGCGGGCCTTTAATGCCTTGCATGCTGGTACTTGTGGTTCTCCAAGTACCAGCATGAGTGGCAGGCTTGCTGGGACTTGTAGTCCCATTGTAAAGGACAATATTGCTTTTTAAGTAAGCTATCAACCCTGCACCCACCGCCCAGGGGTGTGGGGGATAGCACCGGGCTTCAGCAAAGGCCTGGGGTACCCTGGAGAGGGGCACCCCTGTATTGGGGGGGGGTCCCCACTTCACTCTGGCCTTTGCTGACTAGTTAGGGGGGCCTGAATGCTTTGGCCACGGGACCCGTAAAGTGTGTCCCCTGGCTGTGGCATTACCCTCCCTTACTGGAGGAGCCTGGTGCTGGTTCTAAAAATTTGGGGGATCCATACAATTCCCCCCCCCCCCCCATATTTTTTAGAATCAGGCTGGCTCCTAGGGCCCGGTGCTGGTCCATTAAATAGGGGGGACCCCTACATATATTTTTTTCCTTTAATTTAGTTTTCACCTGGACGGTGTGCATAGCGAATATGTATATTCGGTGTACATAGCAGCGGCACTCTCAGGTCATTATCATACAAGTGAACCACTAACGTCCCACTGATGCAACAGTTTTGTTTTATTTCAACTGTCGTCAGGCTCAAAAATGCCTGACGATGGTTGAAATAGACCAAAACGTTGCATCAATGGGACGTTAGCCAGTTCACTTGTATGATAATGACCTGAGAGTGCCGCTGCTATGTACACCGAATATAAAAATATATATGTATATGTACAAAAGAACCGGCACTCATCCCTCAAGTACAGCTTGCTCCGGTGTCCTCTGATATTAACAGAATTCCACTCGCACAAAACAGCGGCACTCGAAGACGTCCATAAGTGAAAATGATATATATTTAAGAACCGAAAACCAACGTTTCGGGGCTCTCTGGCTTATTTGTCAATGTGAATAAGAACAATTAAAACATTTACATGCCTTTATATAAATAAGAAGCTTGCCAGTGTCTTGCGTCCGTCTGTCAGTGCAGCCGCCCGTGCGACCCAAAATGGAACGGGCAGCTGCACTGACAGACGGACGCAAGACACTGGCAAGCTTCTACTTTATATAAAGGCATGTAAATGTTTTAATTGTTCTTATTCACCTTGACAAATGGGCCAGAGAGCCCCGAAACGTTGGTTTTCGGTTCATAAATATATACCATTTTCACTTATAGGGACGTCTCCGAGTGCCGCTGTTTTATACGAGTAGAATTGTGTATATATTTATTTATATATATATATATATATATATATATACTGTATATACATATAAACACATGCTGTATGTATATATATATATACAGGTTGAGTATCCCATATCCATATATTCCGAAATACGGAATATTCCGAAATACGGACTTTTTTGAGTGAGAGTGAGACAGTGAAACCTTTGTTTTCTGATGGCTCAATGTACACAAACTTTGTTTAATACACAAAGTTATTAATAATATTGTATTAAATGACCTTCAGGCTGTGTATATAAGGTGTATATGAAACATAAATGAATTGTGTGAATGTACACACACTTTGTTTAATGCACAAAGTTATAAAAAATATTGGCTAAAATGACCTTCAGGCTGTGTGTATAAGTTGTATATGTAACATAAATGCATTCTGTGCTTAGATTTAGGCCCCATCACCATGATATCTCCTTATGGTATGCAATTATTCCAAAATACAGAAAAATCCGATATCCAAAATACCTCTGGTCCCAAGCATTTTGGATAAGGGAGACTCAACCGTATATATATATATATATATATATATATATATATATATAAAATCATACAGTATATGTTCACTGTGTATACATGCATACACACTCACATACTGTAGATTCATTTTCCAATGTCCTCAACAACAGATATATCCGCAGATTGATCTGCAGATATACCTTTAGGTGTATATCCACCTTAACACTTTTATATCATAAAACGTGCATCCACCCACTGCCATCCAGGGGTGCGGGGCATAGCACAGGACTGAAAGGTTATTGCTTGGGAGGTGGGGATCCTATGTTGAGTCCCCGCTTTCCAGGAAATTCCAGCCCTTGCAACTAGTTTGGGTCTGGTTAATGTAATAGGAAGGGACGTCTATGCTGTGTGTTCCCACTCCTATGGCATTATCACCCTGCCTGGTTCATTAGGAAAAATGGGATACTCCATGTTGCCCCCACACACACACACACTTTCCTTTGCTGACTGACTTTCAAAATCACACCGTTTTTGTTAAAACCAGATAGGGGTCCAATCCAATTAGGTGCAAGTCTGCAAATAATTTGCAGCCTTCACATAAATATGCTCACCTGCAGCTCGGGTTTGCAAACTATGCCAAATGCGATGTGAGAAAAGTAGGGAGACTTTCATAGACCCCAAAAAGGTGGAATCATAGAAG
This sequence comes from Pseudophryne corroboree, assembly GCF_028390025.1. Classification (NCBI taxonomy): domain Eukaryota; kingdom Metazoa; phylum Chordata; class Amphibia; order Anura; family Myobatrachidae; genus Pseudophryne; species Pseudophryne corroboree. The sequence goes on from NC_086446.1 coordinate 462,260,697, forward strand.
GCTTTAAGTGGGGATAAGGAAAGTACTGGATACTTTTAAAAGGTGTCAAATGTGTAGGTTTTTGCATTTGTTTCTTTAAATTACAGACATCTAACGCAAATTAATTTCATTGAAATATAAAGGAATTAAATGGAAATGCCAAAAGAAAAGGAAAAAGCTTTTGGGGTAGTTTGAAGTGACTTTAAAAGATATTTTTCTATTTCTTTTATTTAATACTTTTCATGAAATTGTGGGTGCATGATTAAACGAATAAGGGTTTGAGGCCATGTTATTATTCTAAAAAATGTCATGTTATTATTGGCTCAGTTAAGCTAATTTAAACATTTCCAAAATGCCTAACTAGTCATGGGGATAGGGGGGTGTCAAAGATGTTCTGAAGCAAGTCCAGACATTTTTAACATCAAATAAAGATTCTACACCTCAGGGTAGTGAACAAAAAATAAGAATTTACTTACCGATAATTCTATTTCTCATAGTCCGTAGTGGATGCTGGGGACTCCGAAAGGACCATGGGGAATAGCGGCTCCGCAGGAGACTGGGCACAAAAGTAAAAGCTTTAGGACTACCTGGTGTGCACTGGCTCCTCCCTCCATGACCCTCCTCCAAGCCTCAGTTAGGATACTGTGCCCGGACGAGCGTACACAATAAGGAAGGATTTTGAATCCCGGGTAAGACTCATACCAGCCACACCAATCACACCGTACAACTTGTGATCTGAACCCAGTTAACAGCATGATAACAGAGGAGCCTCTGAAAAGATGGCTCACAACAATAATAACCGGATTTTTGTAACAATAATTATGTACAAGTATTGCAGACAATCCGCACTTGGGATGGGCGCCCAGCATCCACTACAGACTATGAGAAATAGAATTATCGGTGAGTAAATTCTTATTTTCTCTGACGTCCTAGTGGATGCTGGGGACTCCGAAAGGACCATGGGGATTATACCAAAGCTCCCAAATGGGCGGGAGAGTGCGGATGACTCTGCAGCACCGAATGAGAGAACTCCAGGTCCTCCTCAGCCAGGGTAGCAAATTTGTAGAATTTAGCAAACGTGTTTGCCCCTGACCAAGTAGCTACTCGGCAAAGTTGTAAAGCCGAGACCCCTCGGGCAGCCGCCCAAGATGAGCCCACTTTCCTTGTGGAATGGGCTTTTACAGATTTTGGCTGTGGCAGGCCTGCCACAGAATGCGCAAGCTGAATTGTACTACAAATCCAACGAGCAATAGTCTGCTTAGAAGCAGGAGCACCCAGCTTGTTGGGTGCATACAGGATAAACAGCGAGTCAGATTTTCTGACTCCAGCCGTCCTGGAAACATATATTTTCAGGGCCCTGACTACGTCCAGCAACTTGGAATCCTCCAAGTCCCTAGTAGCCGCAGGCACCACAATAGGCTGGTTTAAGTGAAATGCTGAAACCACCTTAGGGAGAAATTGAGGACGAGTCCTCAATTCTGCCCTGTCCGTATGAAAAATTAGGTAAGGGCTTTTATAGGATAAAGCCGCCAATTCTGAAACACGCCTGGCTGAAGCCAGGGCTAACAGCATTACCACTTTCCATGTGAGATATTTTAAGTCCACAGTGGTGAGTGGTTCAAACCAATGTGATTTTAGGAACCCCAAAACTACATTGAGATCCCAAGGTGCCACTGGAGGCACAAAAGGAGGCTGTATATGCAGTACTCCCTTGACAAACGTCTGAACTTCAGGAACTGAAGCTAGTTCTTTTTGGAAGAATATTGACAGGGCCGAAATTTGAACCTTAATGGACCCTAATTTTAGGCCCATAGACAGTCCTGTTTGCAGGAAACGACCCAGTTGAAATTCCTCTGTAGGGGCCTTCCTGGCCTCACACCACGCAACATATTTACGCCAAATACGGTGATAATTTTGCACAGTTACATCCTTCCTGGCTTTGATCAGGGTAGGGATGACTTCATCCGGAATGCCTTTTTCCTTCAGGATCCGGCGTTCAACCGCCATGCCGTCAAACGCAGCCGCGGTAAGTCTTGGAACAGACATGGTCCCTGCTGGAGCAGGTCCTTTCTTAGAGGTAGAGGCCACGGGTCTTCCGTGAGCATCTCTTGAAGTTCCGGGTACCAAGTCCTTCTTGGCCAATCCGGAGCCACGAGTATAGTCCTTACTCCTCTCCTTCTTATGATTCTCAGTACCTTGGGTATGAGAGGCACAGGAGGGAACACATACACTGACTGGTACACCCACGGTGTTACCAGAGCGTCCACAGCTATTGCCTGAGGGTCCCTTGACCTGGCGCAATATCTGTCCAGTTTTTTGTTGAGGCGGGACGCCATCATGTCCACCTTTGGTTTTTCCCAACGGTTCACAATCATGTGGAAGACTTCTGGGTGAAGTCCCCACTCCCCCGGGTGGAGGTCGTGTCTGCTGAGGAAGTCTGCTTCCCAGTTGTCCACTCCCGGAATGAACACTGCTGACAGTGCTATCACATGATTTTCCGCCCAGCGAAGAATCCTTGCAACTTCCGTCATTGCCCTCCTGCTTCTTGTGCCGCCCTGTCTGTTTACGTGGGCGACTGCCGTGATGTTGTCCGACTGGATCAACACCGGCTGACCCTGAAGCAGAGGCCTTGCCTGACTTAGGGCATTGTAAATGGCCCTTAGTTCCAGGATATTTATGTGAAGTGACGTTTCCATGCTTGACCACAAGCCCTGGAAATTTCTTCCCTGTGTGACTGCTCCCCAGCCTCTCAGGCTGGCATCCGTGGTCACCAGGACCCAGTCCTGAATGCCGAATCTGCGGCCCTCTAGAAGATGAGCACTCTGTAACCACCACAGGAGAGACACCCTTGTCCTTGGAGACAGGGTTATCCGCTGATGCATTTGAAGATGCGATCCGGACCATTTGTCCAGCTGATCCCACTGAAAAGTTCTTGCGTGGAATCTGCCGAATGGAATCGCTTCGTAAGAAGCCACCATTTTTCCCAGGACCCTTGTGCATTGATGCACTGACACTTGGCCTGGTTTTAGGAGGTTCCTGACTAGGTCGGATAACTCCCTGGCTTTCTCCTCCGGGAGAAACACCTTTTTCTGTACTGTGTCCAGAATCATCCCTAGGAACAGCAGACGTGTCGTCGGAATCAGCTGCGATTTTGGAATATTTAGAATCCATCCGTGCTGTCGTAGTACTACTTGAGATAGTGCTACTCCGACCTCTAACTGTTCTCTGGACCTTGCCCTTATCAGGAGATCGTCCAAGTAAGGGATAATTAAGACGCCTTTTCTTCGAAGAAGAATCATCATTTCGGCCATTACCTTGGTAAAGACCCGGGGTGCCGTGGACAATCCAAACGGCAGCGTCTGAAACTGATAGTGACAGTTCTGTACCACAAACCTGAGGTACCCTTGGTGAGAAGGGCAAATTGGGACATGGAGGTAAGCATCCTTGATGTCCAGAGACACCATATAGTCCCCTTCTTCCAGGTTCGCTATCACTGCTCTGAGTGATTCCATCTTGAATTTGAACCTTTGTATGTAAGTGTTCAAGGATTTCAGATTTAAAATAGGTCTCACCGAGCCGTCCGGCTTCGGTACCACAAACAGCGTGGAATAATACCCCTTTCCCTGTTGTAGGTGGGGTACCTTGATTATCACCTGCTGGGAATACAGCTTGTGAATGGCTTCCAATACTGCCTCCCTGTCGGGGGGAGACGTTGGTAAAGCAGACTTCAGGAACCGGCGAGGGGGAGACGTCTCGAATTCCAATTTGTACCCCTGAGATACTACCTGCAGGATCCAGGGGTCCACTTGCGAGTGAGCCCACTGCGCGCTGAAATTCTTGAGACGGGCCCCCACCGTGCCTGAGTCCGCTTGTAAGGCCCCAGCGTCATGCTGAGGACTTGGCAGAAGCGGGGGATGGCTTCTGTTCATGGGAAGAGGCTGTCTGCTGCAGTCTTTTTCCCCTTCCTCTGCCCCGGGGCAGATATGAGTGGCCTTTTGCCCGCTTGCCCTTATGGGGACGAAAGGACTGAGCCTGAAAAGACGGTGTCTTTTTCTGCTGAGAGGTGACCTGGGGTAAAAAGGTGGATTTCCCAGCCGTTGCCGTGGCCACCAGGTCCGATAGACCGACCCCAAATAACTCCTCCCCTTTATACGGCAATACTTCCATATGCCGTTTGGAATCCGCATCACCTGACCACTGTCGCGTCCATAACCCTCTTCCTGCAGAAATGGACAGCGCACTTACTCTTGATGCCAGAGTGCAAATATCCCTCTGTGCATCTCGCATATATAGAAATGCATCCTTTAAATGCTCTATAGTCAATAATATATTGTCCCTGTCCAGGGTATCAACATTTTCAGTCAGGGAATCCGACCAAGCCACCCCAGCACTGCACATCCAGGCTGAGGCGATAGCTGGTCGCAGTATAATACCAGTATGTGTGTATATACTTTTTAGGATATTTTCCAGCTTCCTATCAGCTGGTTCCTTGAGGGCGGCCGTATCAGGAGACGGTAACGCCACTTGTTTTGATAAGCGTGTGAGCGCCTTATCTACCCTAGGGGGTGTTTCCCAATGCGCCCTAACCTCTGGCGGGAAAGGGTATAATGCCAATAATTTTTTAGAAATTAGCAGTTTTTTATCGGGGGAAACCCACGCTTCATCACACACCTCATTTAATTCATCTGATTCAGGAAAAACTACGGGTAGTTTTTTCACACCCCACATAATACCCTTTTTTGTGGTACTTGTAGTATCAGAAATGTTCAAAACCTCCTTCATTGCCGTGATCATGTAACGTGTGGCCCTACTGGAAAATACGTTTGTTTCCTCACCGTCGACACTGGAGTCAGTGTCTGTGTCGACCATCTGAGGTAACGGGCGCTTTAGAGCCCCTGACGGTGTTTGAGACGCCTGTACAGGTATTAACTGATTTGCCGGCTGTCTCATGTCGTCAACAGTCTTTTGTAAAGTGCTGACACTATCACGTAATTCCTTCCATAAGACCATCCAGTCAGGTGTCGACTCCCTAGGGGGTGACATCACTAATACAGGCAATTGCTCCGCCTCCATACCATTTTCCTCCTCATACATGTCGACACAACGTACCGACACACAGCACACACACAGGGAATGCTCTGATAGAGGACAGGACCCCACTAGCCCTTTGGGGAGACAGAGGGAGAGTTTGCCAGCACACACCAGAGCGCTATATATATACAGGGATAACCTTATATAAGTGTTTCTCCCTGATATAGCTGCTGTATATATTTATCTGCCAAATTAGTGCCCCCCCTCTCTTGTTTTACCCTGTTTCTGTAGTGCAGGACTGCAGGGGAGAGTCAGGGAGCTTCCCTCCAACGGAGCTGTGAGGAAAAAATGGCGCCAGTGTGCTGAGGAGATAGGCTCCGCCCCCTTCTCGGCGGCCTTTCTCCCGCTTTTTTATGGAAAAATTGGCAGGGGTTAAATGCATCCATATAGCCCAGGAGCTATATGTGATGTATTTTTTGCCATATAAGGGGTTTTTATTGCGTCTCAGGGCGCCCCCCCCCAGCGCCCTGCACCCTCAGTGACCGGAGTGTGAAGTGTGCTGAGAGCAATGGCGCACAGCTGCGGTGCTGTGCGCTACCTTATTGAAGACAGGACGTCTTCTGCCGCCGATTTTCCGGACCTCTTCAGTCTTCTGGCTCTGTAAGGGGGCCGGCGGCGCGGCTCTGGGACCCATCCATGGCTGGGCCTGTGATCGTCCCTCTGGAGCTAATGTCCAGTAGCCTAAGAAGCCCAATCCACTCTGCACGCAGGTGAGTTCGCTTCTTCTCCCCTTAGTCCCTCGGTGCAGTGAGCCTGTTGCCAGCAGGTCTCACTGAAAATAAAAAACCTACTTTAAACTTTTACTCTAAGCAGCTCAGGAGAGCCCCTTAGTATGCACCCTTCTCGTTCGGGCACAAAAATCTAACTGAGGCTTGGAGGAGGGTCATGGGGGGAGGAGCCAGTGCACACCAGGTAGTCCTAAAGCTTTTACTTTTGTGCCCAGTCTCCTGCGGAGCCGCTATTCCCCATGGTCCTTTCGGAGTCCCCAGCATCCACTAGGACGTCAGAGAAATAATGTGAGTTTACTCTGATTAAGTGCGAAGTTCCTAATTGGATTGCAAAATTAATTTGCAGTGCAAATTTTCGGAGAAAATCGCACTCATACAATGCTACTTGCACGTACTTGGATTGACCCCATAGATGTATGTATGTGCGTACATGTAATTTTTTCATATTATTTATTTTTTTGGTCAGGATATATTGTATATTTTTTATTTATATAACTTTCTAGTAAATCAGCGCTCTCTCTTTTTGTTAGATTTGATAGCTGACTTCAAGCTAGTTTGAAAAAATGGAAAACGACATCATAGCAAACCTTAAACAGTTTTCCAAGTTGGACTTTCAGGCAAAGCGGGGACTGATAACTAATGAAAGACCAATGCCTGAGCTTAAGGGCCTTCTTCAAACGGCAGGACGGAAGAAAATTACACGGACATTCCAAGTGGAGTGGTACCAGCGAAAAGACTGGTTGTGTGGCTGTGCTACGAGGAATCGCCTCTACTGCTTTCCCTGCCTTCTGTTTACCACCGTCCACAATGTTTGGACTAACACAGGATTTCGTGACTTGAAAAATCTGCCAAGGAGCCTCAGCAAACATGAAAAGTCAGTAATTCATATCCAAAGCCAAATTACTTTAAAGACTTTTGGAATCACAAGGATAGATCTGGCTTTGAGTGAACAGCGGAGATTAAATATCAGCATGCATAATGCTAAGGTAAAGGAAAACCGGGAGATTTTAAAATCCCTTATTAATGCCACTTGTTTCCTAGCGAAACAGGAGTTAGCATTTCGTGGAAACTATGAGAGTGCAAGCTCTTCTAATCGTGGCAACTATGTGGAGCTAGTATATGCTTTTGCTGAGGAAAATGAGTAGTTAGCTAGGCATTTGGAGACATCCAGCGTGTTTTCTGGCTTGTCAAACAGAATCCAGAATGATTTAATTGAAGCAATTGGTGATGTGATCCGAAATGATATGAAAGAGGAGATTAATGCCGCCTCATTTGTAGCAGTTGAAGTAGATGAGACAACAGATGTCACAAGCAAAGCCCAGCTCTCTGTGATTTTGCGTTATGTTGCTAAAAGTGAGGTGAAGGAGGCGTTTTTGGGTTTCGATGATGTGAGTGAAGATAGATGAGCACCAGCTATTGCTGAATATCTTTTGGGAGTGTTGGAGAAATACAACTGTGTTAAAAAGCTTTTATCTCAGACTTATGATGGAGCCTCTGTGATGGCATCAGATCTCAATGGGGTGCAGGCCAAGATTAAAGAGAAGATACCTGAAGCGATGTTTATCCATTGTTATGCGCACGAATTAAATCTGGTTCTCTTGCATTCAGCAAAATGTATGCCTCAGTGTAACACTTGAGGGACTTTCAGGATTTTTCAATAAGTCGACCAAGCGCACTCAGCTACTTGATGATGTTGTGAAGCGACGTTTACCAAGAGCAGCGCCCACGAGATGGAGCTCAAATTCCAGACTAGTGCAGACAATCAGCATGTACCAATCTGATATACGTGCTATGTTTCAGATTATGAAAGATAATCCTCGAGACTGGGACAATGACACCCTGTACATGGCCAATGGATATGATCTCTGGCTGTCAAAAGCATCCACATGCTTCTTCATTATGGCATATGAGGGCATTTTCAATGAAACCGATGCACTCTTTCGTGTGCTGCAGAATAAAATAATGGACATTGGATTCTGCTGTGCACGAATCCGTGACACGATGGGAGCAGTAGATCGCCAGAGACAAGAGTTTGATAGTTTTTATAACCGATTTGAGCAGAAATGTGTCACCCTTGGCCTGACAGACAATGCCCGAAGCAACCAGGTGATGAGAGATGAGAGGAAAAGAATGTTTTATAACATTCTGGATAATGTCAGTGTTCAAATGAAAGCTAGGTTTGACCATTTCGCTGAGCTAAGTTTCCTAGGTTTGGTTGATTGCACAAAATTTTATGATATGTCCCAACATTTTGACGACACCAAACTGCAGAGTCTATCAAAATATGCTAAATACTTTGACTTTGTTAGACTAAAGACTGATCTTAGTGGCTTGTATAGCTCAGAAATGGTGAGGAACGAATGCAAATCACCCACACAGCTCCTCAGCTTTGTGACCAAGAATAATCTCGTTCAAACAGTTCCCGAAGCAACAAAGTTACTCCAACTGGTGCTCACTATACCAGCAACAACAGCGTCTGTTGAAAGGTCATTCTCTGCTTTGAAACGACTCAAAACATACACCAGGAATAAGACTGATCAAGGGCGACTTTCATCCCTGGCAATCATCTCTATCGAGACGGAGAGACTTTTAAAACTAAAAGAAAATAGAGAGGACCTCTACAGCAAAGTCACTGATAGCTTTGTCCAGAAGGATAGGCGAATGGACTTCATTTACAAGTAAAGGTCAGGCCATACAATGTATGTTTTCATTTGAATGACTTTGAATAGTGGAACTGCATTTCTAAAGCTGTATGCTCGTTTAAATATGTGTTACTGTTTTTTATTAACTGGAATAAATTAGATTCTTTGCAGGACTATAACCACCTATTGCAAAAATCAATAAATCTTGATTTGTTCAAATACAGGTGAATGTATTTCTAGTTATTGTGCTGTTGGCTTTCAGTATTCCTGTGCTGTAAATCCTACTGAGATACAGGAACATGTATGTACCTAGGCAACCTGCCAATCGAATGGTGGAGTTAAGGTACCTCTTTCGGGTCCATAGTATATGCGTGTGTAAATCTGGCTCTGATACCAGCCAGTGCCTCACCAGCAACTGACCTCACCGCATGCCACTGGTCACATGGGAGGTCTGCCTGGGAGGAGCTGCAGCTTCCTCTGGAGCTAGCTCCCCGTACACTTAGCCAGCGGCAGCCTGGCTCCGTCCTATCCTCAGTCAGTGGAGGGAGTTGCTGGCAACCGCACAGTCTCTTTGCAGGTAGAGTATGATTAATCGTCAGCTGAGACGATGGATTGGCGTGCAGGGGGGCTTCTAGGTACTCGGAAGCCACCCCTGTGTGCGCGTATGCTGCAGGTGTCACTGCGCGGTGAGATAAGGTGGGGAGGAGGCTGCACATGGGCCCTACCCTCTTTTGATCAACCTCTGCTAAGACGTCAGTTTTTAGAGTGCATTAAACTAGACTCATAGCAACTCTTGCACCAGGATGTCTCAGTGGGGTCAGTCTATTCATAAAGCAGGGAAAAGCCCTACGCGGGTTACTGTGGAGAAGTTCCTGCCGTCTCCAGTGGCACCCCCACTGCGTGGCTAAATCGCATCACCATACTTTAGGCTATGCAGAGGGGACCGCCGCTGACTCCAAGCACCATCGGATCCCAGGATATCAGATCGCATTGTCGGAAAGGTGAGTATACATAAATGAATACTTATTAAACCCACATATCGCATCAAATTGATGCAATGTATAGTGATAAGTAACAATTACATTTTCAATTTCTACATGAATAGACCCCTAAATCCCCTCAAACAGATTATGAGAATGCACACACCAGCACAGAATACTCCAGGAACTCATTGTGCTGATCTTGTGGAGCGCAGTGACCTCTTGTGTTATTAAAGGAAGAGTGCATTTATTTACAGTCTAATGACCCCTGAAAAGTTGCCAGATTACATTAAAGCTATTTAGTGGGCACAGTAGGAGGCAGGGATGGGCTGAACATCTGGCACTTCTGGAATATGCCAGATGTGCCAGTGGTCTGATGCGCACTGACAAATCTAGCAGGTGTGCACTGGAACAGAGCCGGCCATAGGCATAGGCAAACTAGGCAATTGCCTAGGGCATTTGATATGCCTAGGGGCATCAGCAGCTTCTGCTGATTAAAATGATATGCGGCATGCCTATACTGTGTGTAGCATTTCATATGCAGATACAGCCACAGTCTCCCACAGTATATAGGCATGATGCATATCATTTTAATCAGCAGAAGCTGCTTGTGCATCCTAGCCACATAGCAATGCAAATAAGATGCATTTTCATTAAAAATGTGCCCGACGTTAGCATTGAGGCAAGATTTATCAGGACACATCTGTATTCAAGCAAAGGCAGAGGTCACAGTGTTAGTGGCAGTGTGAGTGCTGTGTGCATGTGAGTGGGCTGTTGTGCAGTAGTGTTCAGGATATGTGTAAGAAGCATTATGTGTGTCATGTAAAAATGCATTAATAATGTGCAACATATGTGTAAGGGGCACGATGTGTGTCATTATGTGTATAAGGGCATTACTAATGTGCAGAATATGTGTAACAGGGTACTACTGTATGTGTGTCATTATGTGTATAAGTGCATTAATAATGTGCAGCATATGTGTAAGGGACATTACGTGTAAAAGGGCATTATTAAAGGTTGTCATAGAAGGCGCATTATGTTTATAAGGACATTAATAATGTGTCTCATATGTGTAAGGGGCATCACTGTGTGGCATTATGTGTATAAGGTGCTCTACTATGTGGCTTTGCGTATAGAAAGGGCACTACTGTGTCGTCTAATGTGAATAAAGAGCAATAGGGTATGGTCTAATGTGAATAAGGAGCAATTCAGTGTGATGCAATGTGAATAAGGGGCTCTACTGTGAGGAGTAACGTTTACAAGGTAAAGTGATACTACTGTGGGATGTAATATGAATTATGGACACTATCGCATGATCAAATGTGAATAAAGTTGCAGTACTGTGTGGCGTAATTGGAATTGGGGTTACTATTGTCTTGCCATGCCCCTTGCCAGCAAAAACACACCCCTTTTTGGGCTGTGCGCCAAATGTGCGAACTGTTCTTATTTAAAATATAAGGTGTACAAACCCCAAATTAAAGGACTGCTATGGGTGAGGGGTGATGGTGCTGGGAAAGAGGTGCAAGGTCAGAGGCGGAACCAGCGGTGGTGCTAGGGGGCACCAGCCAAAATCTTGCGTCGGGCATCATATTGGTTAGGGCCGGCTCTGCACTGGACCACCCAATAGGTAGGAGGAGCCAATTTCATCAATACTGCAGATGCTGCTCAGCCTGCTTTCCGTTACTAGTGTGGTCAATTTCACTTATAACAAGCGGAATTGGGCTGAGATGGCAAGCATTTTCTGAGAAGTGAAACAGAAAGCAAAGCTTCTGTGAATCACTCTCCCTATACTACTGTATGAGGAAGTGATATCTACACTGATCAGTGGAACCGCTGGGAAAATCTGAGATTTCTCCATGGCAACCCCTTCTGTGAATAGAATCAAGCAGTGAAAAGCCCTGTTATCACTGATAAAGGGCTTTTCACTGCTCTGTGACATAGAGGTCACTGAGGAGATAACACGAGCACTGATCAGTCTATGCAATCAGCGACAACAGCATCACTAGGGCAGTAAACTCCACTGAGCTCAGTCTGTGGCATCAGCATCATTAGGGAGATATCCCTCACTGTGCTCAGTCTATAACAGCAGCATCACTGTGCTCAGTCTATAGGGGGGTACACACGGTGAGATCTGTGCTTAATTTCTAAGCAATCTGACCAGATTGTTTAGAAATTAGCACAGATCTCTCTGTGTGTATGCCCCATAGCGATAGCGATACTTGGCCCCGCGCATCGCTATCACTGGTGCGGGATTGGCATGCATGCAGGCCAAATCTAGTTAGATCGCTTATTTCACCGCTGGGTGAAATGAGCGTTCCCCCTGTCTCTCCTCCTCGCTCAGCACACATCGCGCTGTGTGCTGAGCAGGGAAGAGATGTGTGCTGAGCGTTCTGTGCTAGATCGCTCAGCACACATCTCTAGAAGAAATCTCCCTGTGTGTATGGCCCTTATGACATCAGCATCATTAGGACGATATCTAAAACTCTGCTCAGTGCGCGACATCAACGTCACTAGGGAGATAAAACCACTGAGCTCAGTCTGTGCCATCAGAGTCACTGGGGAGACATCCCACACACTGATCAGATTGTAACATTAACGTCACTTGGAAAGTAACCCCAACTGAGCTCAGTCTGAGACAGTAGCATCACTAGGGAGGTAATCCCTACTTTTCTGATACATCCTAGAGGATGCTGGGGTTCCATTTAGTACCATGAGGTATAGACAGGTCCACTAGGAGCCACTGGCACTTTAAGAGTTTAATAGTGTGGGCTGGCCCCTCTCTCTATGCCCCTCCTACCAGACTCAGTTTAGAAAATGTGCCCGGCAGAGCCGGTCACAGCTAGGGGAGCTCCTAGGAGTTTTCTTAGTTTTATTTTTTTCTAGCGTTTATTATTTTACAGGAGGCTGTTGTCAACAGTCTGCCTCCTTCGTGGGACTTAGGGGGGAGTAATGAACCAACTTAATAAAGAGTTAATGGTCCATTACTCTGCTGACAGGACACTGAGTTCCAGAGGGAAATGTTCGCAAGCCCACGAGGCGACCGCCCATTCCCGCAGCACGCCGCCAACCCCTAACAGAGCCAGAAGATAGAAGAGTGGTGAGTACAGCGCCAGCGTCCCGGTTAGCAGGTCGCCGGCGGGTATGGCGGCACAAGTGTGGGAGCGCAGTTCTGAGGGCTGTGCTCCAGGAAGGCTCAGCAACATGCATTGTATGTAGGCACTGTGAGGGGCGTCCTGAGCCAGCGCGATATACCCTACACTGGTCACAGTGCTGACAGGGGCTAATCCCACTGTTAGCAATAATACCTCAGGCCAGTATAAATAATAAAGAGCGGGAAGCCGCGCGCCTTTGCAGGGGGCGGGGCTTCCTCTCAGAGCGGATCCAGCCGCTCACCAGCGCCATTTTCTCCCTGTAGATCTCCTGTACAAGATGCTGACAAGGAAGCGCTGGCCCTCCACATAACTCCAGCACCTCTACGATACCAGGGGGTCATAGATGAGGGGAGGGAGTGTACTTAGTATACTAGCTACCCTATTAAGGATAGTTAGTCAGCGCCGGACTGTTATCATAATAGCAGCCTGGAAGGGCGCAGTGGGGCTGGGTCCTCATACTCTGTGACTCTCTGAAGTTACTCTGGGGGAAACTGTGTCTGACATTTACGTGTGTGTGTGTGTGTGTGTGTGTGTGTGTGTGTGTGTGTGTGTGTGTGCATATATCTCACATTACCATGTCTAAGGACTGTGCCTCCTGTACTGCAGAATGTATATCTTCACCCGAGGAGTCTGTACCATGTACTCAGGAGTGTACAAATGCTCAACCTTCTGGATCCGAACCCGCATGGGTGGATTCCATACGGGGGATGATATCCAGTATTTCTACAAAATGGTCACATACTGAGAAGGAAATGCAGTTTTTGAAAAAATCTATGAAGGATATGATGTATTCAACCCTCACTACTGCGCCTCTGAACCCCCCTGCATACCCACAAAAACGTACACTTGCCCAGATAATGCAAGCTGACACTGATACCGACTCTGATACAGGGAATGGTGATGGGGATATGCAGGTGGGGGGGAAGGGGGGGGGGACTGATGATTGAAGCCATTAGGGATGTTTTTCATATTATTGAGAAGGTACCTGTGCAGTGTCGAAGTCGGAAAATATTATGGTACACACATCACATACAAACACCACACAGATGGCCTCCGTGCGCGTTCTTGTTCTGCCGTGCGTGCGCATATTCGCAAGTTGCGTATGACCGCTCACGCGGTAGTGCGTAGTAGCGTGTGGTATGAGTAATTACGGTAGCATTTGTACTCGCACGGAAAAGCCACGAAGACATATCTCATATTTAATCCACATAGTGCAAAATGTACACATAGCCCACATGCACCACACCAGCAAGTTATACTTGTTTAAAAGGTACAATAACAAAGGGATTCACCTTTACAGGATATGAGGGGACAGCATTAGGTTAGGAGGTGGTGTTTGGTATCTACCTGTAGGGTATTCTAAGGGCAACATTCCGGTAGCAGTTTGCAGAAGATAGCACGCTGCTGCGCATAATTATGCGCAGGAACAGAATATTACTATTATACTGTATTTACTGTACTCTGATATTCGGAGGGAACGCAGTGGAGACCAACTGCAAGTGCACCTGGACCAGGCATCACCCACCAATTCAAACCAACCTATGACCCATCCTGTACTGTAAATTACCAGCCCTTTGACCTATAGGTGAAGAGATTACAGTTTATCTTGTATTATGTTTTAGCCAAATGTATAAAAAGCCAAGCTGCCTGGCCAGTCTCTCTCTCTCTCTCTGAAGATCATCTTGCTTGATTGACTGAGCACCAGGACCGTGTGGCGCTGGCGAAAGAAACGTATGTACCATTGATTGTAGCCTCTTTTCTCTTATTGTGATTGTATTGTTATTGTAACCCCCTTTTTGCAATTATATGTTGGTGGGTCGGATCCCAGCATTTTAAATACAATTGGTGTTGTGTCTCTTTCCTGCTAAGGTTTAAAGTGTATTTCAGCCACACGTGTAGCTGCATTGTGCTCATAGCATGTCGGTGTGTGTGTGTACGCTAAGTTAGTAAAAAGTACGTATGTTAAAGATTGCATCCAGCAGCCACAGCTGCTCGAATTTCAGTGTAAAAGGTATTGCTTTTTCTGTCCTGTATGTTAATCAACATTAACAGCAGGAAGAGGAGGCTTATTTTACTTTAAATAAGAAGTCCTCGCTTACCTTCCCTGCTTCTAAGGAGTTAAACTCCCTATTTGCAAAGTCCTGGGAAAACCCAGAGAAAAAATTCCAAATCCCTAAAAGAATACTAGTTTCTTTTCCTTTCCGTGAAGAGGATAGAAAGAAGTGAGAAAACCCACCTATAGTGGACGCTTCTGTATCTAGATTGTCAAAAAAGGTTGTCTTACCTGTCCCGGGCACAGCCTCTCTGAAGGAGCCGGCTGACTGCAAGATTGAGACTACGCTCAAATCACTATATACTGCTACGGGAGTGGCTCTGGGACCCACTATTGCTTGTGCGTGGAATGCTAGGGCCATAGTAAAGTGGTCAGGCACCTTACTTGATGATTTAGATTCTATGGATAGGGGTGGCATTGACTTGTTTTTACGTCACATACAGGAAGGACATTGGCCTGCTTAATGCAAGGGTCACAACCATGGCAGTATCGGCACGCAGAGGACTGTGGCTATGCCAATGGACTGCAGACGCAGAATCCAAGAAAAGTGTGGAGAACTACCCTTCACAGGTGAGGCCCTGTTTGGGGACGCACTAGATACGTGGATATCTAAGGCAACTGTGGGTAAGTCGACATTTCTTCCTTCCGCAGCTGCTCAGGCTAGGAAATCATATCCTACACCCACACTGCAGTGCTTTCGGACCGCAAAATTTAAAAAATCCAAGGGTACTCCCACCTTCTTTAGAGGAGGTCAGGGAAAATCCAGAAAACGTGCACCAACAGGTTCCCAGGAACAGAAACCTGCTTCTGCTTCCTCAAAATCTTCAGCATGACGGTGGACCTCCCAGCCTGGAGATCGGGCAGGTGGGAGCGAGACTAAAACATTTCAGTCACATCTGGGTGTCCACATGCCTAGACCCCTGGGTAAAAGATATTGTTGCCAAGGGGTACAGAACTGGAGTTTCAGCAACTTCCACCTCACAGATTCTTCAAATCAGGCTTGCCAGCTTCGCTAAAAGAAAGTACAATCCTGCAGGAAGCTATTCAAAAACTGGTACAAACAAATGTCATTGTTCCAGTTCCACCTCACCTAAAAAACAGGGGTTACTACTCAAACCTATTTGTGGTACCGAAACCGGATGGTTTGGTAAGACCGATATTGAACCTAAAGTCATTGAACCCTTACTTGAAGGTATTCAAATTCAAGATGGTGTCTCTGAGAGCAGTGATCTCAGGTCTGGAGGAGGGGGAATTCCTAGTATCCCTGGATATCAAGGATGCGTACCTTCACATTTTGATCTGGCCGCCTCACCAGGCCTATCTAAGGTTTGCACTACAGGACTGTCACTGTCAGTTCCAGACATTGCCATTTGGCCTCTACACTGCGCCGAGGGTGTTCACCAAGGTCATGGCAGAGATGATGCTCCTCCTCCGCAAGCAGGGAGTGAGCATAAATCCATATCTGGATGATCTACTGATAAAGGCATCTTCCAGGGAGAGGCTGTTGCAGAGTATTGCTCTCTCAACTCAAATACTCCGGGATCATGGGTGGATCCTGAACCTTCCAAAGTCACATTTGGAGCCGACAAGGATACTGCCCTTCATGGGGATGATACTTGACATGGAAGTACAGAGGGTATTTCTACCAGTGGAGAAAGCGTTGATGATCCAATCAATGGTTCGGGATATCCTGAAGCCAGCCCGGGTGTCGGTTCATCAGTGCATCCTACGAGGCTCTGCAGTATGGAAGATTCCATGCATGATTCTTCCAGCTGGATCTCCTGGACAAGTGGTATGGATCACATCTTCACATGCACCAGCGGATACGCCTGTCGCCGAGAGCAAGAATTTCACTCCTCTGGTGGCTTCAAACTTCTCACCTACTCGAGGGCCGCAGGTTCAGGATTCAGAATTGGAACCTTCTAACCACGGATGCAAGTCTCAGAGGTTGGGGAGCAGTCACCCAGGGGGAAAACTTCCAAGGAAAGTGGTCAAGTCTGGAAACCATCCTTCCAATAAACATTCTGGAACTAAGGGCCATATACAACGGTCTTGTTCAAGTGGCACATCTTCTGCAAGATCAAGCCATTCAGGTTCAGTTGGACAATGTAACGGCAGTGTCCTACATAAACCAACAGGGCGGAACGAAGAGCAGAGCTGCAATGTCAGAGGTAACAAGAATCCTCCTCTGGGCAGAAAGGCACGCGGTGGCGCTGTCGGCGATATTCATTCCGGGAGTGGACAACTGGGAAGCAGCCTTCCTCAGCAGACATGATCTCCATCCAGGAGAATGGGGCCTCCACCCGGAGGTATTTGCAGAAGTAACAAGCTGATGGGGTGTACCTCAGATAGACATGATGGCCTCTCGTCTCAACAAGAAGCTTCGGAGGTACTGTTCCAGGTCAAGAGACCCACAAACAGTGGCAGTGGACGCCCTGGTAACTCCGCGGGTGTTCCAGTCAGTGTATGTGTTCCCTCCACTTCCACTCATCCCAAGGATTCTCAAACTAATAAAAAGAACAAGAGCTCAGGAGATCCTCATTGCTCCGGACTGGCCAAGAAGGGCTTGGTACGCGGATCTTCTGGAATTTCTGCTGGAGGATCCGAGGCCTCTTCCTCTTCGTGAGGACCTTCTGCAACAGGGGCCGTTCGCCTATCAAGACTTACCACAGCTACGTTTGACGGCATGGAGGTTGAACGCCAGATCTTAGCTCGGAAGGGCATTCCGAAGAAAGTCATTCCTACTCTGATCCAAGCTGGGAAGGGAGTAACGTCTAAGTATTACCATCGGGTTTGGAAAAAGTATGTGTCTTGGTGTGAATCCAAGAAGTTTCCTACGGTGGAGTTTCAACTAGGACGTTTTCTCCTCTTTCTGCAAGCAGGTGTGGATGTGGGCCTACGCTTGGGCTCCATAAAGGTCCAGATTTTGGCCTTGTCCATTTTCTTCCAGAAACAGTTGGCTGCTTTCCCTGAGGTTAAGGCGTTCTTGAAAGGAGTTCTGCACATCCAATCACCCTTTGTGCCTCATACGGCACCTTGGGATCTTAATGTGGAGCTGCAGTTCCTGCAATTGGATTGGTTCGAACCTTTGCAGGAGGTGAACTTAAAGTTTCTTACTTGGAAGGCGGTCACACTGTTGGCATTATCTTCGGCTAGGTGTGTGTCTGAATTAGACACTTGATTTTCCATGAAGATAGAGCTAAGCTCAGGATGCGTCAGCAGTTTCTTCCAAAGGTTGTGTCAGCTTTTCATATCAACCAACCTATTGTGGTGCCAGTGGCTACTGACACCTCGACTACTTCAAAGTCCTTGGATGTTGTGAGGGCTTTGAAGATATATGTGCAGAGAACTGCTCGTCACAGAAAGTCGGAAGCACTATTTGTC
Source organism: Pseudophryne corroboree (assembly GCF_028390025.1). NCBI lineage: Eukaryota > Metazoa > Chordata > Amphibia > Anura > Myobatrachidae > Pseudophryne > Pseudophryne corroboree. The sequence goes on from NC_086446.1 coordinate 462,278,706, forward strand.
CTTTATGATCCCAACAAGATTGGGTGTCCTGCTTCTAAGAGGATAGTTACTCGCTGGATCAGGCTCACTATCCATCATGCTTATTCTACGGCAGGCTTGCCGGTTCAAAGATCTGTACAGGCCCACTCTACTCGTAAAGTGGGTTCTTCCTGGGCGGCTGTCCAGTGTTTCTCTGCCCTTCAGCTTTTGCCAAGCAGCTATTTGGTCGGGGTCGAACATGTTTGCTAAGTTCTACAAGTTCGATAGTTTGGCATCTGAGGACCTAAAGTTTGGTCTATCTGTTCTGCAGGACCATCAGCACTCTCCCTCCCATACTTGGAGCTTTGGTACATCCCCATGGTACTAAATGGAACTCCAGCATCCTCTAGGACAGTGATTTTCAACCTTTTTAAACTCGTGGCACACGAACCAAGATTTTAAAATTGCCAAGGCACACCATCGTTTTTTTGGGCCCTGCAGTAATAAAACACATTGGTGGATTCTCCCATTTTTTCCTATCCTCAGGAGGTAAAGGAAAAGATGATAACAACCGTTTAGGGATTTGAAATTTCTTATCTGGATTAACCCACGGTTCTTCAAACAGGGTATTTAGTTCCTTTGACCCAGGAAAAGTGGCTAAGGGTTTCTTTTTTATATTAAAATAAGATTCCTCACTCTCCTCTGTCACCTTATTAGAGATATTCAGAACTTCTCTGATAGCCTCTATGAGAGCCTCTATTCCCTGCGACAGAGTACCCTCCCTCACCTCTGAGTCCACCTCACCCTCCTCCATTTCTGACCCCTCATCATCAGAGTCAGACTGCAGGACATGGGCCAAAGTATGTTTTTGCAGACAAATGGCAGGGGACTGAGACGCTGGTTTGCGTACTGAGTCTCTTTTCCTAAACTCAGTCATAGATTGTGTTAAGTATTGTGTCTCTTTCTCATTCCGAGATAACTTAGTAGATATTGTGTAAATCAATCCCCTAATGGAGTCCAGCCATGCTGGTTCTACCCCACTAGCCTGGGAAGGGATACTACACTGAGCACACACTAGTTGAATCCCCTGGAGAAGAGGAACATGAAACACACTCTTTGCCTGACATCTATAACAGTGACAGAGCACGCGCACGCACACACACACACACACACACACACACACACACACACACACACACACACAGGAAAAGGTTAAATGCACAAGTAACCCACAAAGAGCCCTTCCAGGGAGACACAGAGGGAGTATGGAACCAGCACACGGCACCCGTTAACGCTAATGCCAAGCTTAGCCAGGTCACAGACTAACTACCTAGATTAGGGACTTCGTACACTAATAATTGCTTTACCCCTGCTATGACCCCCTGGTACCGCTGAGGTAATCTGGAGTCTCTTTGGAGGAGCTGCACGTCCCTGTCAGTTAGCGTCTGTGTCAGCTGTAGAGGGCAAAATGGCGCTGGTGAGCTGCTGGATCCGCTCATAGTGAAGCCCCGCCCCTTCAATGGCGCGCGGTCTTCAAGCTCTTTTTTATACTGACTGTATGTGTCTATGTGCATAAAATGGAGACAGACTCCTTTTATGGCTTTGTTGCCAGTCTGGGTACTGTGTCCGCTATTCAGCGTCTGTCCGTACACAGCAGGAGACGCAGTAGGCCCCGTTTAGAAGCCATGCGTCTCCATACTCTCATGCCGCTATAATGGCCGGCGACCTGCTAACCGGGACGCCAGCTTGGTACTCACCACTATTCATTCTACTGGCTCTGTTAGGGGTGGCGGCGTGCTGCGGGACTGTACGCTCGCCGTGGTTTGGCTTGCGAATAATTCCCTCAGGAGCTAGTGTCCTGTCAGCGGGAAACGGGACCATTAACCCTGAGAGAGGTTGGGCCATCCCCCCCCCCCCCCCCTAAGTCCCACAACGCAGGCAGACTGGTGCCATCCAGTCCTGCCTGAAAATAACAAACTCAGAAAATAAATGCATCGAAAACACTGTTCTCATTCTGTGACATCAGCATTACTAGGGAGATAAAAACAGTGTGCTTAGTCCACTAAGGAGAAAGCACCACTGTAAATACACTCTGTGATATGAAGGTCACTAGAAGAATAAGGCCAAAACTGATCACTCTGTGACAATAGCATCACTAGGTAGATAGTCTCAATTGTGGTCAGTCTGTGACAGCAGTGTCATTATGGAGTTAATCTCTATTGTGCTCAATTTGTGACATTAGAGTCCCTAGGGTTATAAAACCACTGTGCTCAGTCTATGGCACGAGGGTAACTAGGAGACGAGGCTGGATTAAGCCTTCGGACGGCCTGGGTCATTTAACAGAAACAAAACGGAGATCGCACCAGTAAATTGCCAAATAATGGCCCAGATTTATTAAGCCTTGGAGAGTGAGAATCCGTGGCGCAGGACGCTGTGTGAGCTGGTATCCTAGACCAGGGGACACAGAACCACGGCCAGTGTGTAACAGCAGGAGATCGCAGGAATCTGTAATTCTAAACTAGTGTGGGGACTTAGTAAGTAAAATACCATCCTGGCTTGTAATTGTTAATGTTATTGTGTACTGTGTGTGTATTTTTACAATAAAGGGCATTTGCCACTTAACTAAACTGTTTACCTGAGTGATCAGAGAATCTGTATCCTCACAGTGGCAAACGCAGGATTTGCATGGGGGGGTTTCCAGAACTGGACGGAGCCAATCACGGGGGTGGGGACTGAGGTGACCCAGTATATGCTGGGTCCGTAAAACTAGTGTGTCTGTGTGTATGTATATATATATATATATATATATATATATATACATATATCTACACACACACATATATATATATATATATATACATACACACACACATACATATACACGGGTGGTCTTCAGTATGCCGGCGGTCGGGCTCCCGGCGACCAGCATACCGGCGCCGGGAGCCTGACCGCCGGCATACCGACACTTATTCTCCCTCGTGGGGGTCCACGACCCCCCTGGAGGGAGAATAGAATAGTGTGGCGCGCGTAGCGTGGCGAGCGCAGCGAGCCCGCAAGGGGCTCATTTGCGCTCGCCACACTGTTGGTAAGCCGGCGGCCGGCCTCCCGGCGCCGGTATGCTGGTCACCGAGAGGCCGGCCGCCGGGAGATCGTAGTGAACCCATATACACATACACATAGCATATTAAACATGCATACATATATATATATATACACACACATACAGTACACATATATATACACATGTATATATATATATCATATGTGTGTGTGTGTGTGTGTGTGTGTGTGTGTGTGTGTGTGTGTGTGTGTGTGTTTATATGTATATGTATGTATGTATGTATATACATGTGTATATATGTAGGCACATGGATATATATGTACTATAATTAAAATAAAGTAAACTTTTATTGCACTTGCAAGTGCCACCAGGAAGACAGCAGGCTGCAGAGGACGCTAGACAGTCATTAATAATACTCATGCAGCTTAAAGAAAAAATTTTTTTTTTTTTTTTTTTTTAGTGGAGGGAGGTTTCTGGGTACTCGGAACCCCCCCTGGGTGCGCCACTGCCTCACAATTGGTGATGATGATGAACATAGCATGATGATAAAATACCAATCAATCAGCTCCTGCCATTTTTCAAACACAGCCTGTAACATGGCAGTTAGGAGCTGGTTGGTAGGTACTTTATCACCGTGCAATTTGTCACTCTCCAAGGCTTGATAAATGCTGGCCATAAACTTTACTTGGTAAATGCTAACATACATGAAAATGTAAAATCACAGGTGCAAGAAGGCAGGTCCTCCGACTCCAGCTCTGATAACTCACTCGGTATGCGCTGGACCCAGAAGGATAACATCACAACGTCCACATCTATAGCTACGCCCAATGCATTTCGTACAAGGGTACTTCGTCAGGGGGTGTGGTCTGTATATCCCATTATTGCTATATATACCCATCTGGGTCTATGAGATCATTGGCTTAGTCAATTCAAGAAATAAATAATCGGCACTCACTGTAATATTAAAGAATGAGAGAGGAGGGCCCGACGGTACTCACCCCCTGTGTCCCCCTTCCCCCCCTTAATCCGGCTCTTCTATGAAAACAACCCCAAATCTGATCAGGCTGGGACATCAGTGAAAATAGGGTGATACTTCCACTGTGTTCAGTCTGTGATATCAGCATCACTAGGGAGACAATTACCATTGTGCTCAATCTGTGACATCAGTGTCACTAACAAACTATTCCCAACTCTGATCTGTCTGTGACAATGATATCACTTGAGAGCTAACCCTAATGCTTGCCATACACTAGGTCGACATCATGTACGAATACACAATATCGACCCATCATTCGATCCATCGCATGCACATTGTGCATGTTTTGGGTGCGAATACGATGCAATGCGTTGCCCCACAGTTCGTACATCACATCAACTGATCATATGTGCTGCACATACGATCAGTCGATCCTGGCCGCCAGCTAAAGCACCGTACAATCTATTGCACGCCGGGGAGCTGGCCTGGGGGAGGGGGGCGTAGAATGGCTCACATCTAATGCGAGTGGTCCTGATGTATGGAGACAACCCCTACTGTGCTGTTCATTGCTGGGATCTGCGAAGCGGCCGGTGGGCATCTCAATACATTTCCAGGTGGCAACATTAGCATATTTTTACTAGTGATGTGCACCGGAAATTTTTCGGGTTTTGGTTTTGGGTTCGGTTCCGCGGCCGTGTTTTGGATTCGGACGCGTTTTGGCAAAACCTTACCGAAAATTTTTTGTCGGATTCGGGTGTGTTTTGGATTCGGGTGTTTTTTTCAAAAAACCCTCAAAAACAGCTCAAATCATAGAATTTGGGGGTCATTTTGATCCCATAGTATTATTAACCTCAATAACCATAATTTCCACTCATTTTCAGTCTATTCTGAACACCTCACACCTCACAATATTATTTTTAGTCCTAAAATTTGCACCGAGGTCGCTGGATGGCTAAGCTAAGCGACCCAAGTGGCCGACACAAACACCTGGCCCATCTAGGAGTGGCACTGCAGTGTCAGGCAGGATGGCACTTCCAAAAAATTGTCCCCAAACAGCACATGATGCAAAGAAAAAAAAGAGGCGCACCAAGGTCGCTGTGTGACTAAGCTAAGCGACCCAAGTGGCCGACACAAACACCTGGCCCATCTAGGAGTGGCACTGCAGTGTCAGACAGGATGGCCCTTCCAAAAAATACTCCCCAAACAGCACATGATGCAAAGAAAAAAAGAGGCGCAATGAGGTAGCTGTGTGACTAAGCTAAGGGACCCAAGTGGCCGACACAAACACCTGGCCCATCTAGGAGTGGCACTGCAGTTTCAGACAGGATGGCTCTTCCAAAAAATACTCCCCAAACAGCACATGATGCAAAGAAAAAAAGAGGCGCACCAAGGTCGCTGTGTGACTAAGCTAAGCGACACAAGTGGCCGACACAAACACCTGGCCCATCTAGGAGTGGCACTGCAGTGTCAATCAAGACAGGATGGCCCTTCCAAAATATTGTCCCCAAACAGCACATGATGCAAAGAAAAAAAGAGGCGCACCAAGGTCGCTGTGTGACTAAGCTAAGCGACCCAAGTGGCCGACATAAACACCTGGCCCATCTAGGAGTGGCACTACAGTGTCAATCAAGACAGGATGGCCCTTCCAAAAAATACTCCCCAAACAGCACATGATGCAAAGAAAAAAAGAGGCGCACCAAGGTCGCTGTGTGACTAAGCTAAGCGACACAAGTGGCCGACACAAACACCTGGCCCATCTAGGAGTGGCACTGCAGTGTCAGGCAGGATGGCCCTTCAAAAAAATTGTCCCCAAACAGCATATGATGCAAAGAAAAATGAAAGAAAAAAGAGGTGCAAGATGGAATTGTCCTTGGGCCCTCCCACCCACCCTTATGTTGTATAAACATAAACAGGACATGCACACTTTAACGAACCCATCATTTCAGCGACAGGGTCTGCCACACGACTGTGACTGAAATGACTGGTTGGTTTGGGCCCCCACCAAAAAAGAAGCAATCAATCTCTCCTTGCACAAACTGGCTCTACAGAGGCAAGATGTCCACCTCATCATCATCCTCCGATTCCTCACCCCTTTCACTGTGTACATCCCCCTCCTCACAGATTATTAATTCGTCCCCACTGGAATCCACCATCTCAGGCCCCCGTGTACTTTCTGGAGGCAATTGCTGCTGGTGAATGTCTCCACGGAGGAATTGATTATAATTCATTTTAATGAACATCATCTTCTCCACATTTTCTGGAAGTAACCTCGTACGCCGATTGCTGACAAGGTGAGTGGCTGCACTAAACACTCTTTCGGAGTACACACTGGAGGGAGGGCAACTTAGGTAGAATAAAGCCAGTTTCTGCAAGGGCCTCCAAATTGCCTCTTTTTCCTGCCAGTATACGTACGTACTGTCTGACGTGCCTACTTGGATGCGGTCACTCATATAATCCTCCACCATTCTTTCAATGGTGAGAGAATCATATGCAGTGACAGTAGACGACATGTCAGTAATAGTTGCCAGGTCCTTCAGTCCGGACCAGATGTCAGCACTCGCTCCAGACTGCCCTGCATCACCGCCAGCGGGTGGGCTCGGAATTCTTAGCCAGTTGCGGGAGAATGTGAAGGAGGAGATGGTGACGGGTCACGTTCCGCTTGACTTGACAATTTTCTCACCAGCAGGTCTTTGAACCTCTGCAGACTTGTGTCTGCCGGAAAGAGAGATACAATGTAGGTTTTAAATCTAGGATCGAGCACGGTGGCCAAAATGTAGTGCTCTGATTTCAACAGATTGACCACCCGTGAATCCTGGTTAAGCGAATTAAGGGCTCCATCCACAAGTCCCACATGCCTAGCGGAATCGCTCTGTTTTAGCTCCTCCTTCAATGTCTCCAGCTTCTTCTGCAAAAGCCTGATGAGGGGAATGACCTGACTCAGGCTGGCAGTGTCTGAACTGACTTCACGTGTGGCAAGTTCAAAGGGTTGCAGAACCTTGCACAACGTTGAAATCATTCTCCACTGCGCTTGAGTCAGGTGCCTTTTGCTGCTCCTCCATCCTCTGAAGCATATAGAGGGTTGAATTCCACCTCGTTACCACCTCTTGCTTCAGATGATGGCAGGGCAGGTTCAGGAATGTTTGGTGGTGCTCCAGTCTTCGGTACACGGTGCCTGAACGCCGAAAGTGGCCCGCAATTCTTCGGGCCACCGACAGCATCTCTTGAACGCCCCTGTCGTTTTTTAAAATAATTCTGCACCACCAAATTCAAGGTATGTGCAAAACATGGGACGTGATGGAATTTGCCCAGATGTAATGCACGCACAATATTGCTGGCGTTGTCCGATGTCACAAATCCCCAGGAGAGTCCAATTGGGGTAAGCCATTCTGCGATGATCTTCCTCAGTTGCCGTAAGAGGTTTTCAGCTGTGTGGCTATTCTGGAAAGCGGTGATACAAAGCGTAGCCTGCCTAGGAACGAGTTGGCGTTTGCGAGATGCTGCTACTGGTGCCCCCGCTGCTGTTCTTGCTGCGGGAGGCAATACATCTACCCAGTGGGCTGTCACAGTCATATAGTACTGAGTCTGCCCTGCTCCACTTGTCCACATGTCCGTGGTTGAGTGGACATTGGGTACAACTGCATTTTTTAGGACACTGGTGAGTCTTTTTCTGAGGTCTGTGTACATTTTCGGTATCGCCTGCCTAGAGAAATGGAACCTAGATGGTATTTGGTACAGGGGACACAGTACCTCAATCAAGTATCTAGTTGGCTCTGAATTAACGATGGATACCGGAACCACGTTTCTCACCGCCCAGGCTGCCAAGGCCTCAGTTATCCGCTTTGCAGCAGGAGGACTGCTGTGATATTTCATCTTCCTCGCAAAGGACTGTTGGACAGTCAATTGCTTACTGGAAGTAGTACAAGTGGTCTTCCGACTTCCCCTCTGGGATGACGATGGACTCCCAGCAGCAACAACAGCAGCGCCAGCAGCAGTAGGCGTTACACTCAAGGATGCATCGGAGGAATCCCAGGCAGGAGAGGACTCGTCAGACTTGCCAGTGACATGGCCTGCAGGACTATTGGCTTTCCTGGGTAAGGAGGAAATTGACACTGAGGGAGTTGGTGGTGTGGTTTGCAGGAGCTTGGTTACAAGAGGAAGGGATTTAGTGGTCAGTGGACTGCTTCCGCTGTCACCCAAAGTTTTTGAACTTGTCACTGACTTATGATGAATGCGCTGCAGGTGACGTATAAGGGAGGATGTTCCGAGGTGGTTAACATCCTTACCCCTACTTATTACAGCTTGACAAAGGCAACACACGGCTTGACACCTGTTGTCCGCATTTGTGTTGAAATAATTCCACACCGAAGAGCTGATTTTTTTAGTATTTTGACCAGGCATGTCAATGGCCATATTCCTCCCACGGACAACAGGTGTCTCCCCGGGTGCCTGACTTAAACAAACCACCTCACCATCAGAATCCTCCTTGTCAATTTCCTCCCCAGCGCCAGCAACACCCATATCCTCATCCTGGTGTACTTCAACAGTGACATCTTCAATTTGACTATCAGGAACTGGACTGCGGGTGCTCCTTCCAGCACTTCCAGGCAACTAAGGAAGTTCAACATCCCACAGAAGCTCCTGCTCCTCTTCTACTCCGCGATTGTGGAGTCGGTACTGTGCTCCTCGATACTCGTATGGTACAGCTCCGCCAGCGCGAGGGACATATGCAGGCTCCAAAAGGTGGTCAGAACCGCAGAGAAGATCATCGGGGCCGACCTTCCCTCAGTCCAGGACCTGTACTTGTCCAGAGCTAAAAAGCGGGCAATGAAGATAGTAAAAGACCAGCTACACCCCGGCCACAGCATGTTTAACTTGCTTCCTTCAGGCAGGCGTTACAGGGCTGTCCCCGCCAGATCCACCAGAAGCCTCAAAAGTTTCTTTCCCCAAGCTGTCCGCCTGCTGAACTCCTGAACATTGACTGACTAGACGTACATGTAACTCACTTGTGTCCCTACGGTATACCTATCTGTGTAACTTTACTTGCCCCCCCCCCCCCACACACACACACACACACCTGCTTACCTGTTACCTACTTGGCTGTTGTATAGCAAACCGAAGACAAATTCCTAGTATACGTAAGTATACCTGGCCAATAAAGCTGATTCTGATTCTGATTCTGATTCACTTGCAGGGGGCGTGCAAATGGTGGAAGGCGCAAGCTCTTCCCGTCCAGTGTTGGGAAGGTCAGGCATCGCAACCGACACAATTGGACTCTCCTTGGGGATTTGTGATTTTGTAGAACGCACAGTTCTTTGCTGTGCTTTTGCCAGCTTAAGTCTTTTCTTTTTTCTAGCGACAGGATGAGTGCTTCCATCCTCATTTGAAGCTGAACCACTAGCCATGAACATAGGCCAGGGCCTCAGCCGTTCCTTGCCACTCCGCGTCGTAAATGGCATATTGGCAAGTTTACGCTTATCATCAGACGCTTTCAATTTTGATTTTTGGGTCATTTTACTGAACTTTTGTGTTTTGGATTTTACATGCTCTCTACTATGACATTGGGCATCGGCCTTGGCAGACGACGTTGATGGCATTTCATCGTCTCGGCCACGACTAGTGGCAGCAGCTTCAGCACGAGGTGGAAGTGGATCTTGATCTTTCCCTTTAACCTCCACATTTTTGTTCTCCATTTTTTAATGTGTGGAATTATATGCCAGTATCAATAGCAATGGCCTACTACTATATTTACTGCGCACAACTAAAATGCACCACAGGTATAGAATGTAGATGGATAGTATACTTAATGGATGACGAGTGACGACACAGAGGTAGGTACACAGCAGTGGCCTACCGTACTGCTATATACAGTATACTGGACCTGGTGGACACTGTCAGCAAACTGCTAAACTAGTCTAAAAAAAAGTCACCACAGGTATACAATGTAGATGGATGGATAGTATACTTAATGGATGACGAGTGACGACACAGAGGTAGGTACAGCAGTGACCTACCGTACTGCTATATACAGTATACTGGACCTGGTGGACACTGTCAGCAAACTGCTAAACTAAAATGCACCACAGGTATAGGAATGTAGATGGATAGTATACTTAATGGATGACGACACAGAGGTAGGTACAGCAGTGCACTCTGCACTGTACTCCTCCTATATAATACTAATTATACTTGTGGTCCCCAGTCCCCACAATAAAGCAGCACACTGAGCACAGATATGGAGTGTTTTTCAGGCAGACAAACGTATACTGGTGGTCACTGTCAGCAAAACTCTGCACTGTACTCCTGCTATAGCTGCTCCCCAGTCCCCACAATTAAGCAGTGTGAGCACTCAGCACAGATATATCATGCAGCACACTGAGCACAAATATGGTATGGAGCATTTTTTTCAGGCAGAGAACGGATAAAAACTAAACTCTGCACTGTACTCCACCTAACAGCTGCTCCCCAATCCTCCCCACAATTATAGTAATAAACAAGCAATCAAATCAAGTTCAAATGTCTTCTACTAAACGGAGAGGACGCCAGCCACGTCATCTCCCTATCATCTCCAATGCACGTGTGAAAATGGCGGCGACGCGCGGCTGCTTATAGAATCCGAATCTCGCGAGAATCCGACAGCGGGATGATGACGTTCGGGCGCGCTCGGGTTAACCGAGCCATATGGGAGAATCCGAGTATGGCTCGGACCCGTGTAAAAAAGGTAAAGCTCGGGGGGGGTTCGGTTTCCCGGAAACCGAACCCGCTCATCACTAATTTTTACACATCAGCTGCATACGGAATTGCAGTTGCGAATTCATTAGTGTATATTTCTATATTATCTCTGTTCATAATCCATGTGTCACCAGGCTACTCCCAACAGAGTAAAGTAAACAGCAGTGTACCTCAGTATGGGGCCTATTTATGAAGACTTTTTAGTGAAAAATTCTCTGAATATTACAGGTTTTGGAGGATTTCCACATTCATTTAGTATAACGCAGATATATTATGAAGACATTGCAGAAGATATCTCCATTACCTGCTGCCGTCTCTCTATTTTCAGAGCAGTAGTCTGTGGGGACTGTGATATTGGCAAATTCCTCAAACTTTTCTTCCATTAGCTAACCCCATCTTGCAGATCTTAAACCATTGGAGATGTACGTTAACATCTAGTTAACATTTATCTTAGAATCAGACCCTATGTTCAGACCTCTGGGAGTCATGGTTCTTAAGACCTTATTCAGAAATGGATGCAGATGGCTGCATACGCAGCAAGATCTGTGTCCATATCCTCACTTGCTGGGGGCCGCTCAGCACAGGGCAACGCCACCCAGCTTGTGTGGCGTCGCCTCACGGTGCATCCGCAATTACATTGCAGATGCATCTAACTAACTGGCTGTGCTGTCAGGTGGTCTGCCAACATATTTTTAATCGGAGAGGCTGTGTGTGAAGTCATGCACCCACCCTGAAAACGCTCCCTGCATGCCCCCATTCAGCCCGACACAACTCCGCAACGATGCGTCGCCGCCCCGCGAATGCCCGCCACTGTCAGTCACATGTGTAAAGTTGCGCAGGTGCGATGCAGCCGCTGCACTGCGCAGTTTGCAAGTATACTGCATTGCGGGCCGCATCATCAGTCAAGTCAGAATAAGGCCCCTAATGCATATATTTACCCATTGGCGTAACTATAATGGGTGCAGGGTGTGCAGTGTACACTGGCCCTTGGGTTCAGGGGGGACCACACTGCACACATGTTTAATACTTACCTCTCTGAAGTCCCACAATTTTATCACCCCTTTTTGTCATGTTTTATGTTGCTGCCTCATTCATCAAAGGCTGTAACGAAGGAGATATAACTCACATCTCCTTGTTACAGCGGCAGCTCTATCCCTTTCAGAGGCGGCTCCGATCCCCTTCAGAGGCGACTCCGATCCCCTTCACGCTCACTTCCTTGTACAGCATACACAGAAGAGAACAGACCAAACTAAACACTATGCAGCACAGGGGAATGTCAAACACGGGCATCGTACCAACATCGGAATGAATGCCGATGAGCAGGGATTGCCCATACGCAATAGAACGAGTTCAATGCAGGACAGAATGGTCATGTGCTGTCCTTCTTTAGCATAAAAAGGTGCGCTAGCATTATCGCTAGGTTTGATGTGCAGCACATCAAAGCTAGCGACCACAGAAGCGTGTACTCACCCGTATATACTAAGCAATGTTGCTGATGTGTCGTTACAAAACGTTATTCTGCAGCAGGTCAACGACCCCAAACATACAGCCAAAGTCATTAAGAACTATCTTCAACATAAAGAAGAACAAGGAGTTCTGGAAGTGATGAAATGACCCATACAGAGCCCTGATCTCAACATTATCAAGTCTGTCTGGGATTACATAAAGAGACAGAAGGATTTGAACAAGCCTACATCCACAGAAGATCTGTGGTTAGTTCTCAAGATGTTTGGAACAACCTCCTTACGGAAATCCTTCAAAAACTGTGTGCAAGTGTACCTAGAAGAACTGATGCTGTTTAGAAGGGAAAGGGTAGTAACACCAAATATTGATTTGTGTTCATTCACTTTGCATTTTGTTAATTGATAAAAATAAACTATTAATACTTCTACTTTTGAAAGCATTCTTACTTTGCAGCATTTTTTCCACACCTGCCTAAAACTTTTGCACAGTACTGTATGTCCCATCTAATAAAAAGCTGACTACATTAAGTAAATGGCAGGGGTCCCAGAAGAGTCGCCACAGAGTTTTTGTATGTTGGAAGAAGGACTGATTAAACCCCACAACCATCCAAAGGGGGCAACCCCACTTAATACTGATTGAACAATGAAGACTATCTCAGAACCAGTACGCAGGGATCTATGGTATTGCATGTCACTTCTGTGCTACTGTACACCCACTTTGTCTTACCGTGAAACCAATGCCAACTGTAGAGGTAAAAGATCCTGGGATAAATTTACCCTGGTCAAATTGCACAAGCAGCGATGTCTTCCCCACAGAGCTGTCTCCTACCAGAATAGTCTAAAGGAAGGTAAAGTAAAACAACATTGAAATACATTATTTTAAATATTATGTATAACAGAAAATAATTGAAAAGCAAAAATAATTTCATAAGGAAACAAAAACTGAGTTACCAGTGCTTGTATTACAAATAGAGGAACCTTTGTTTTTACATAGGGGACGCCTATAACATAGAGGGGCAGATGTATTAAGCCTGGAGAAGTTAAAAATAAGAATTTACTTACCGATAATTCTATTTCTCATAGTCCGTAGTGGATGCTGGGGACTCCGTAAGGACCATGGGGAATAGCGGCTCCGCAGGAGACTGGGCACATCTAAAGAAAGCTTTAGGACTATCTGGTGTGCACTGGCTCCTCCCCCTATGACCCTCCTCCAAGCCTCAGTTAGGATACTGTGCCCGGACGAGCGTACACAATAAGGAAGGATTTTGTATCCCGGGTAAGACTCATACCAGCCACACCAATCACACCGTATAACCTGTGATCTGAACCCAGTTAACAGCATGATAACAGAGGAGCCTCTAGAAAAGATGGCTCACTACAGCAATAACCCGATTTTTTGGTAACAATAACTATGTACAAGTATTGCAGACAATCCGCACTTGGGATGGGCGCCCAGCATCCACTACGGACTATGAGAAATAGAATTATCGGTAAGTAAATTCTTATTTTCTCTAACGTCCTAAGTGGATGCTGGGGACTCCGTAAGGACCATGGGGATTATACCAAAGCTCCCAAACGGGCGGGAAAGTGCGGATGACTCTGCAGCACCAAATGAGAGAACTCCAGGTCCTCCTCAGCCAGGATATCAATTTTGTAGAATTTTACAAACGTATTTGCTCCTGACCAAGTAGCAGCTCGGCAAAGTTGTAAAGCCGAGACCCCTCGGGCAGCCGCCCAAGATGAGCCCACCTTCCTTGTGGAGTGGGCATTTACAGATTTTTGGCTGTGGCAGGCCTGCCACAGAATGTGCAAGCTGAATTGTACTACAAATCCAACGAGCAATAGTCTGCTTAGAAGCAGGAGCACCCAGCTTGTTGGGTGCACACAGGATAAACAGCGAGTCAGATTTCCTGACTCCAGCCGTCCTGGAAACATATATTTTCAGGGCACTGACAACGTCTAGCAACTTGGAGGCCTCCAAGTCCCTAGTAGCCGCAGGCACCACCAATAGGTTGGTTCAGGTGAGACGCTGAAACCACCTTGGGGAGAAACTGAGGACGAGTCCTCAATTCCGCCCTGTCCGGATGGAAAATCAGATAAGGGCTTTTTCAGGATAAAGCCGCCAATTCTGACACGCACCTGGCCCAGGCCAGGGCCAACAGCATGACCACTTTCCATGTGAGATATTTTAACTCCACAGATTTAAGTGGTTCAAGCCAATGTGACTTTTTGGAACCCAAAACTACATTGAGATCCCAAAGTGCCACTGGAGGCACAAAAGGAGGCTGTATATGCAGTACCCCTTTTACAAACGTCTGAACTTCAGGGACTGAAGCTAGTTCTTTTTGGAAGAAAATTGACAGGGCCGAAATTTGAACCTTAATGGACCCCAATTTCAGGCCCATAGACACTCCTGTTTGCAGGAAATGTAGGAATCGACCCAGTTGAATTTCCTCCGTCGGGCCTTACTGGCCTCGCACCACGCAACATATTTTCGCCAATTGCGGTGATAATGTTTTTGCGGTTACATCCTTCCTGGCTTTGATCAGGATAGGGATGACTTCATCCGGAATGCCTTTTTTCCTTCAGGATCCGGCGTTCAACCGCCATGCCGTCAAACGCAGCCGCGGTAAGTCTTGGAACAGACAGGGTCCTTGCTGGAGCAGGTCCCTTCTTAGAGGTAGAGGCCACGGATCCTCCGTGAGCATCTCTTGAAGTTCCGGTTACCAAGTCCTTCTTGGCCAATCCGGAACCACGAATATAGTGCTTACTCCTCTCCATCTTATCAATCTCAGTACCTTGGGTATGAGAGGCAGAGGAGGGAACACATACCCTGACTGGTACACCCACGGTGTTACCAGAGCGTCTACAGCTTATTGCCTGAGGGTCCCTGGACCTGGCGCAATACCTGTCGAGTTTTTAATCATGTGGAAGACTTCTGGGTGAAGTCCCCACTCTCCCAGGTGGAGGTCGTGCTGAGGAAGTCTGCTTCCCAGTTGTCCACTCCCGGAATGAATACTGCTGACAGTGCTATCACATGATTTTCCGCCCAGCGAAGAATCCTTGCAGCTTCTGCCATTGCCCTCCTGCTTCTTGTGCCACCCTGTCTGTTTACGTGGGTGACTGCCGTGATGTTGTCCGACTGGATCAACACCGGCTGACCTTGAAGCAGAGGTCTTGCTAAGCTTAGAGCATTGTAAATGTCCCTTAGCTTCAGGATATTTATGTGAAGTGATGTCTCCAGGCTTGACCATAAGCCCTGGATATTCCTTCCCTGTGTGACTGCTCCCCAGCCTCGCAGGCTGGCATCAGTGTTCACCAGGACCCAGTCCTGAATGCCTAATCTGCGGCCCTCTAGAAGATGAGCACTCTGCAACCACCACAGGAGGGACACCCTTGTCCTTGGTGACAGGGTTATCCGCTGATGCATCTGAAGATGCGATCCGGACCATTTGTCCAGCAGGTCCCACTGGAAAGTTCTTGCGTGGAATCTGCCGAATGGGATTGCTTCGTAGGAAGCCACCATTTTACCCAGAACCCTTGTGCATTGATGCACTGAGACTTGGCTCGGTTTTAGGAGGTTCCTGACTAGCTCGGATAACTCCCTGGCTTTCTCCTCCGGGAGAAACACCTTTTTCTGGACTGTGTCCAGGATCATCCCTAGGAACAGAAGACACGTCGTCGGAACCAGGTGCGATTTTGGAATATTGAGAATCCAATCGTGCTGCCGCAACACTACCTGAGATAGTGCTACACCGACCTCCAACTGTTCCCTGGATCTTACCCTTATCAGGGAATTGTCCAAGGAAGGGATAACTAAAATTCACTTCCTTCGAAGGAATATCATCATTTCGGCCATTACCTTGGTAAAGACCCGGGGTGCCGTGTACCATCCATATGGCAGCGTCTGAACTGATAGTGACAGTTCTGTACCATAAACCTGAGGTACCCTTGGTGAGAAGGGTAAATTTTGACATGAAGGTAAGCATCCTAGATGTCCCGAGACATCATGTAGTCCCCTTCTTCCAGGTTCGCAATCACTGCTCTGAGTGACTCAATCTTGAATTTGAACCTCTGTACGTAAGTGTTCAAAGATTTTAGATTTAGAATCGGTCTCACCGAGCCGTCCGGCTTCGGTACCACAACAGTGTGGAATAATACCCCGTTCCCTGTTGCAGGAGGGGTATCTTGATTATCACCTGCTGGGAATACAGCTTGTGAATGGCTTCCAAAACTGTCTCCCTGTCAGAAGGAGACATCGGTAAAGCCGACTTTAGGAAACGGCTAGGGGGAGACGTCTCGAATTCTAATTTGTACCCCTGAGATATCACCTGAAGGATCCAGGGGTCTACTTGCGAGTGAGCCCACTGCGCGCTGAAATTCATTGAGACGGGCCCCCCACCGTGCCTGATTCTGCTTGTAAAGCCCCAGCGTATACTGAGGGCTTGGCAGAGGCGGGAGAGGGTTTCTGTTCCTGGGAACTGGCTGATTTCTGCAGCCTTTTTCCTCTCCCTCTGTCACGGGGCAGAAATTAGGAACCTTTTGCCCGCTTGTCCACGAAAAGACTGCGCCTGATAATACGGCGTCTTCTCATGTTGAGAGGCGACCTGGGGTACAAACGTGGAATTCCCAGCTGTTGCCGTGGCCACGAGGTCTGAAAGACCGACCCCAAATAACTCCTCCCTTAATAAAGCAATACTTCCAAATGCCGTTTGGAATACGCATCACCTGACCACTGACGTGTCCATAACCCTCTACTGGTAGAAATGGACAACGCGCTTAGACTTGATGCCAGTCGGCAAATATTCCGCTGTGCATCACGCATATATAAAAATGCATCTTTTAAATGCTCTATAGGCAAAAATATACTGTCCCTATCTAGGGTATCAATATTTTCAGTCAGGGAATCCGACCACGCCAACCCAGCACTGCACATCCAGGCTGAGGCGATTGCTGGTCGCAGTATAACACCAGTATGTGTGTAAATACCTTTTAGGATACCCTCCTGCTTTCTATCAGCAGGATCCTTAAGGGCGGCCATCTCAGGCGAAGGTAGAGCCCTTACAAGCGTGTGAGCGCTTTATCCCCCCTAGGGGGTGTTTTCCAACGCACCCTAACCTCTGGCGGGAAAGGATATAATGCCAATAACATTTTAGAAATTATCCGTTGTTATCGGGGGAAACCCACGCATCATCACACACCTCATTTAATTTCTCAGATTCAGGAAAACTACAGGTATTTTTTCCTCACCGAACATAATACCCCTTTTTTGGTGGTACTCGTATTATCAGAAATGTGTAAAACATTTTTCATTGCCTCAATCATGTAACGTGTGGCCCTACTGGAAGTCACATTCGTCTCTTCACCGTCGACACTGGAGTCAGTATCCGTGTCGGCGTCTATATCTGCCATCTGAGGTAACGGGCGCTTTAGAGCCCCTGACGGCCTATGAGACGTCTGGACAGGCACAAGCTGAGTAGCCGGCTGTCTCATGTCAACCACTGTCTTTTATACAGAGCTGACACTGTCACGTAATTCCTTCCAACAGTTCATCCACTCAGGTGTCGACCCCCTAGGGGGTGACATCACTATTACAGGCAATCTGCTCCGTCTCCACATCATTTTTCTCCTCATACATGTCGACACAAAAGTACCGACATACAGCACACACACAGGGAATGCTCTGATAGAGGACAGGACCCCACTAGCCCTTTGGGGAGACAGAGGGAGAGTTTGCCAGCACACACCAGAGCGCTATATATATACAGGGATAACCTTATATAAGTGTTTTTCCCCTTATAGCTGCTGTATAGTTAATACTGCACCTAATTAGTGCCCCCCTCTCTTTTTTTAACCCTTTCTGTAGTGTAGTGACTGCAGGGGAGAGACAGGGAGCTTCCCTCCAACGGAGCTGTGAGGGAAAATGGCGCCAGTGTGCTGAGGAGATAGGCTCCGCCCCTTTTTCGCGGACTTTTCTCCTGCTTTTTTATGGATTCTGGCAGGGGTTAAATGCATCCATATAGCCCAGGAGCTATATGTGATGCATTTTTTTTGCCATCCAAGGTGTTTTTATTGCGTCTCAGGGCGCCCCCCCCAGCGCCCTGCACCCTCAGTGACCGAAGTGTGAAGTGTGCTGAGAGCAATGGCGCACAGCTGCAGTGCTGTGCGCTACCTTGTTGAAGACAGGACGTCTTCTGCCGCCGATTTTCCGGACCTCTTCTGCCTTCTGGCTCTGTAAGGGGGCCGGCGGCGCGGCTCTGGGACCCATCCAAGCTGGGCCTGTGATCGTCCCTCTGGAGCTAATGTCCAGTAGCCTAAGAAGCCCAATCCACTCTGCACGCAGGTGAGTTCGCTTCTTCTCCCCTTAGTCCCTCGATGCAGTGAGCCTGTTGCCAGTAGGTCTCACTGAAAATAAAAAACCTAATCTAAAACTTTCACTAAGAAGCTCAGGAGAGCCCCTAGTGTGCACCCTTCTCGTTCGGGCACAGAGATCTAACTGAGGCTTGGAGGAGGGTCATAGGGGGAGGAGCCAATGCACACCAGATAGTCCTAAAGCTTTCTTTAGATGTGCCCAGTCTCCTGCGGAGCCGCTATTCCCCATGGTCCTTACGGAGTCCCCAGCATCCACTTAGGACGTTAGAGAAAAGCAGTGATAAAGTAGTGATAAGTGGAAGGTGATAACGCACAAATCAATCAGCTCCTAACGGTCATTTTTGAAACCCGTAATGATTGGCTGGTGCGTTATCACCTTCCACTTATCACTGCTTTATCACTTCTCCAGGCTTAATACATCTGCCCCAGAATGAGTAGCATAATGTCAATCATCCAGTGTTTTTGTGATGTCCATATATGGAGCATCGCCCACTTACACGCATACCCTCCAACATGATCCAATTCCATTATGTACAAAATGCTCTGTTCCCTGACTGCGCAGACTCAAATTCAAATAAGGGAATTTTGGACTCTGTTGCTGGGGAAACAGGCAGCAGCTTCTGACATGTGAAGCTTTCTGATTGCTGCAACTCCATATTTGTTTTAGGGTTGGCATTGACAATTGATTGCTAGCAAATTTCTCTAACGTCCTAGTGGATGCTGGGACTCCGTCAGGACCATGGGGAATAGCGGGCTCCGCAGGAGACAGGGCACATCTAAAAAAGCTTTTAGGTCACATGGTGCGTACTGGCTCCTCCCCCTATGACCCTCCTCCAAGCCTCAGTTAGGTTTTTGTGCCCGTCCGAGAGGGTGCAATCTAGGTGGCTCTCCTAAAGAGCTGTTTAGAAAAGTTTTTTTTAGGTTTCAAATCTCAGTGATTCCTGCTGGCAACAGGATCACTGCATCGAGGGACTTAGGGGAGAGATTTCCAACTCACCTGCGTGCAGGATGGATTGGAGTCTTAGGCTACTGGACACTTAGCTCCAGAGGGAGTCGGAACACAGGTCAGCCTGGGGTTCGTCCCGGAGCCGCGCCGCCGATCCCCCTTACAGACGCTGAAGAGACGGCAGAACGGAGGTCCGGAAAGCAGGCGGCAGAAGACTCCTCAGTCTTCTTGAAGGTAGCGCACAGCACGGCAGCTGTGCGCCATTGTTGTCACACGGCTCACTGACTCAGTCACGGAGGGTGCAGGGCGCTGCTGGGGGCGCCCTGGGCAGCAATATAATTACCTTTAGTGGCAAAATAAATACATCACATATAGCCATTAAGGCTATATGTATGTATTTTAACCCAGGCCAGTTTCTTAAAAACCGGGGAAAAGCCCGCCGAAAAAGGGGCGGAGCTTATTCTCCTCAGCACTCAGCGCCATTTTCCTGCTCAGCTCCGCTGGTGAGGAAGGCTCCCAGGTCTCTCCTCTGCACTGCACTACAGAAACAGGGTAACAAAGAGAAGGGGGGCATAAATTGGCGATATTTATATATTAAGAGCGCATATATAGTAAACGACACCTTCTAGGGTTGTTTATATACATTTATAGCGCTTTTGGTGTGTGCTGGCAAACTCTCCCTCTGTCTCCCCAAAGGGCTAGGGGGTCCTGTCTTCGATTAGAGCATTCCCTGTGTGGCTGCTGTGTGTCGGTACGTGTGTGTCGACATGTATGAGGACGATGTTGGTGTGGAGGCAGAGCAATTGCCGATGATGGTAATGTCACCCCCTAGGGAGTCGACACCGGAATGGATGGCTTTAGTTATGGAATTACGTGATAATGTCAGCACATTACAAAAGTCAGTTGACGAAATAAGACGCCCGGCAAACCAGTTAGTACCGGTTCAGGCGTCTCAGACACCGTCAGGGGCTGTAAAACGTCCTTTACCTCAGTCAGTCGACACGGGTACCGACACAGATGAATCTAGTGTCGACGGTGAAGAAACAAACGTATTTTCCAATAGGGCCACACGTTATATGATCACGGCAATGAAGGAGGCTTTGCAGATCTCTGATACTGCTGGTACCTCAAAAAGGGGTATTATGTGGGGGGTGAAAAAACTACCTGTATTTTTTCCAGAATCAGAGGAATTGAATGACGTGTGTGATGAAGCGTGGGTTAACCCCGATAGAAAACTGCTAATTTCCAAGAAGTTATTGGCATTATACCCTTTCCCACCAGAGGTTAGGGCGCGCTGGGAAACACCCCCTAGGGTGGATAAGGCGCTCACACGTTTATCAAAGCAAGTGGCGTTGCCGTCTCCTGATACGGCCGCCCTCAAGGATCCAGCAGATAGGAGGCTGGAAACTACACTGAAGAGTATATACACACATACCGGTGTTATACTGCGACCGGCAATAGCCTCAGCCTGGATGTGCAGTGCTGGGGTAGTGTGGTTGGATTCTCTGACTGAAAATATTGATACCCTGGATAGGGACAGTATTTTATTGACTCTAGAGCAATTAAAGGATGCTTTCCTTTATATGCGAGATGCTCAGAGGGATGTTTGTACTCTAGCATCAAGAGTAAGCGCGATGTCCATATCTGCCAGAAGAAGTTTATGGACGCGACAGTGGTCAGGTGATGCGGATTCCAAGAGGCATATGGAAGTATTGCCATATAAAGGAGAGGAATTGTTTGGGGTCGGTCTTTCGGACCTGGTGGCCACGGCAACTGCCGGCAAATCCACTTTTTTACCTCAGACCCCCTCCCAACAGAAAAAGACACCGTCTTTTCAGCCGCAGTCCTTTCGCTCCTATAAAAAGCGACCAAAAGGACAGTCTTATCTGCCGCGAGGCAGAGGAAAGGGTAAGAAAGGGCAGCAAGCAGCCCCTGCCCAGGAACAGAAGCCCGCCCCGGCTTCTACAAAGCCATCAGCATGACGCTGGGGCTTTACAAGCGGACTCAGGAACGGTGGGGGGTCGACTCAAGATTTTCAGCAATCAATGGGTTCACTCACAAGTGGACCCGTGGGTCCTGCAGATAGTATCTCAGGGTTACATGCTGGAGTTCGAAAGGTCTCCCCCTCGCCGGTTCCTAAAGTCTGCTTTACCAACGTCTCCCTCAGAAAGGACGTCGGTTTTGGAAGCCATTCACAAGCTGTATTCTCAGCAGGTGATAGTCAAGGTACCCCTCCTACAACAGGGAAAGGGGTATTATTCCACACTATTTGTGGTACCGAAACCGGACGGTTCGGTAAGGCCTATTCTAAATCTGAAATCCTTGAACCTGTACATAAAGAAATTCAAGTTCAAGATGGAGTCACTCAGAGCAGTGATAGCGAATCTGGAAGAAGGAGACTTCATGGTGTCCTTGGACATAAAAGATGCTGATCTACATGTCCCGATTTACCCCTCACACCAAGGGTATCTCAGGTTCGTGATACAAGACTGTCATTATCAGTTTCAAACGCTGCCGTTTGGGTTGTCCACGGCCCCTCGGGTCTTTACCAAGGTAATGACCGAAATGATGGTTCTTCTACGAAGAAAAGGCGTATTAATTATCCCTTACTTGGACGATCTCCTGATAAGGGCAAAGTCCAGAGAACAGCTGGAAGTCGGTGTAGCGCTAACACAAGTAGTGCTTCAGCAACACGGGTGGATTCTAAATCTTCCAAAATCTCAATTGACCCCGACAACACATCTGCTGTTCCTGGGCATGATTCTGGACACGGTTCAGAAAAAGGTATTTCTCCCGGAAGAGAAAGCAAGGGAGTTATCCGAACTTGTCAAGAACCTCCTAAAACCAGGAACTGTGTCAGTACATCAATGCACAAGAGTCCTGGGAAAGATGGTGGCTTCGTACGAAGCGATTCCATTCGGCAGATTCCATGCACGAACATTTCAGTGGGATCTGCTGGACAAATGGTCCGGATCGCATCTGCACATGCATCAGCGGATAACACTGTCACCGAGAACAAGGTTGTCTCTCCTGTGGTGGTTGCAGACTGCCCATCTGTTAGTGGGCCGCAGATTCGGCATACAGGACTGGGTCCTGGTGACTACGGATGCCAGCCTACGAGGTTGGGGAGCAGTCACAAAGGGAAGAAACTTCCAGGGCGTGTGGTCAAACCTGGAGACGTCTCTTCACATAAATATACTGGAGCTAAGAGCGATCTACAATGCTCTAAGCCTGGCAAAATCGCTGCTTCAGAGTCAGCCGGTGTTGATCCAGTCCGACAACATCACGGCAGTCGCCCACGTAAACCGACAAGGCGGCACGAGAAGCAGGAGTGCAATGGCAGAAGCTGCAAGGATTCTGCGCTGGGCGGAGAATCATGTCGTAGCACTGTCAGCAGTGTTCATCCCGGGAGTGGACAACTGGGAAGCAGATTTCCTCAGCAGACACGACCTTCACCCGGGAGAGTGGGGACTTCATCCAGAAGTTTTCCACATGATTGTGAACCGTTGGGAAAAACCAAAGGTGGACATGATGGCGTCTCGCCTCAACAAAAAATTGGACAGGTATTGCGCCAGGTCAAGAGACCCTCAGGCAATAGCTGTGGACGCTCTGGTAACACCGTGGGTGTACCAGTCAGTGTATGTGTTCCCTCCTCTGCCTCTCATACCAAAGGTACTGAGAATTATACGGAAAAGAGGAGTAAGAACAATACTGGTAGCTCCGGACTGGCCAAGAAGAACTTGGTATCCGGAACTTCAAGAGATGCTCACGGAGGATCCGTGGCCTCTACCTCTAAGAAGGGATCTGCTTCAGCAGGGACCTTGTATGTTCCAAGACTTACCGCGGCTGCGTTTGACGGCATGGCGGTTGAACGCCGGATTCTAAAAGAGAAGGGCATTCCTGAGGAAGTTATTCCTACTTTAATTAAAGCCAGGAAAGAAGTGACCGCACAACATTATCACCGCATTTGGAGAAAATATGTTGCGTGGTGTGAGGCCAAGAAGGCTCCAACGGAAGAATTTCAATTGGGTCGATTCTTACATTTCCTGCAAGCAGGATTGTCTATGGGCCTCAAATTGGGGTCCATTAAAGTTCAAATTTCGGCCTTATCAATTTTCTTCCAGAAGGAATTGGCGTCAGTGCCTGAAGTACAAACTTTTGTCAAAGGTGTACTACATATACAACCCCCAATAGTGCCTCCAGTGGCACCGTGGGATTTGAACGTGGTTCTAAATTTTCTCAAATCTCATTGGTTTGAGCCCTTAAAATCGGTAGATTTAAAATACCTTACATGGAAGGTAACCATGCTGTTGGCCCTGGCTTCAGCCAGGAGAGTTTCGGAGTTGGCAGCTTTGTCATACAAAAGCCCATATCTGATATTCCATTCGGACAGGGCAGAATTGAGGACACGTCCTCAATTTCTCCCTAAGGTGGTTTCGGCATTTCACTTGAACCAGCCTATTGTGGTGCCTGCGGCTACTAGCGACTTGGAGGACTCCAAGTTACTGGACGTTGTCAGAGCATTAAAAATATATATTTCAAGGACAGCTGGAGTCAGAAAATCTGACTCGTTGTTTACATTGTATGCACCCAACAAGTTGGGTGCTCCTGCGTCTAAACAGACGATTGCACGTTGGATATGTAGTACAATCCAACTTGCACATTCTGTGGCAGGCCTGCCACAGCCTAAATCTGTAAAGGCCCATTCCACAAGGAAAGTGGGCTCATCCTGGGCGGCTGCCCGAGGAGTCTCGGCATTACAACTTTGCCGAGCAGCTACGTGGTCAGGGGAGAACACGTTTGTAAAATTTTACAAATTTGATACTCTGGCTAAAGAGGACCTGGAGTTCTCTCATTCGGTGCTGCAGAGTCATCCGCACTCTCCCGCCCGTTTGGGAGCTTTGGTATAATCCCCATGGTCCTGACGGAGTCCCAGCATCCACTAGGACGTTAGAGAAAATAAGAATTTACTTACCGATAATTCTATTTCTCATAGTCCGTAGTGGATGCTGGGCGCCCATCCCAAGTGCGGATTGTCTGCAATGCTTGTACATAGTTATTGTTACAAAAATCGGGTTATTACTGTTGTTGTGAGCCATCTGTTCAGAGGCTACTTCGTTTGTGTTATCATACTGTTAACTGGGTTCAGATCACAAGTTGTACGGTGTGATTGGTGTGGCTGGTATGAGTCTTACCCGGGATTCAAGATCCTTCCTTATTGTGTACGCTCGTCCGGGCACAGTACCTAACTGAGGCTTGGAGGAGGGTCATAGGGGGAGGAGCCAGTACGCACCATGTGACCTAAAAGCTTTTTTAGATGTGCCCTGTCTCCTGCGGAGCCCGCTATTCCCCATGGTCCTGACGGAGTCCCAGCATCCACTACGGACTATGAGAAATAGAATTATCGGTAAGTAAATTCTTATTATCGATGATCTGGCACAAATGCAAATAGGTTTACCATCGATTCACTGATGTGAACATCGTCCGTGGCCTGTTTCCAATCACATATTTTAGGCAAGTTATGTTTTTAACACTGACTTAGCAACTAAATGGACAGCCAAAGTGACAATATTGCTATTTGTAAAACAAATAACTAAGGGGTCTATGTACTAAGCCTTGGAGAGGGTTAAAGTGGCTGGAGATAAAGTACCAGCCAATCAGCTCCTAACTGTCATGTTTGAAAATTGACAGGTGCTGGTTGGCTGTTACTTTATCTCCATTGACTTTATCTCTCTCCAAGGCTTAGTACATAGACCCCTAAAATGCCTAAGTGAAAGAACATCTAAAAGACACATATGTGATACCCTGCAGTTATACGCTATCCCAGGGGCGTAAGTTCATACCAGATGTGCGGAGGCGAAATAGATGATGGTGCCCCTCCCCCCGAACTTTCACTCCCTGGTCCAGTCCACCAATGACAGCATCTTCACCTCCCTCCTGATCACTACTTCCCACTCCCAACCTCTAGAAAGCTCTCCCACACTCAGAATTTTATCCCACCTCCTGTCTTTTTAAATTTCCCATAAAACTCTTATTTTCATTCAAGATTCCCACCCTTGAAACATATATCCGGGCTCTGCTTTCCCCAGCTCCACTACTATCTGTGTGTCTGCCTATATCACCTGAAGTATATAATCTCTCAGGATGCAACCTTTGGCCGCAATGTCCTCCTTTCAGTTTAGGAGCATTCCCTCCCTATTACAACCGCTTTGGAACCAAGGTTAACCCTATGGAGACTATGGACCCTGAAGAGAAAAATAATGTACCACCGTCATCACCGCCATAACTTTGGTGAAGACTCGCGGAGCCGTTGTTAAACCAAAAGGTAACGCCCGAAACTGGTAATGGATGTTGCCAATAGCAAACCTCAGGTATTGTTGATGTGACACTGCTATAGGAATATGCAGGTAAACATCATGTATGTCCAGGGAGACCATGTAGTCCACAGGTTCCAAGGCCAGAACTATAGAGCGAAGGGTTTCCATACGGAACTTGGAAACCTTCACAAACCTGTTCAATGCCTTGAGGTTGAGAATGGGCCGGGAGGACCCATTCGGTTTCGGGACTAGAAACAGCGAAGAATAGTACCCCCGGTCCCTCTGAGCAAGAGGCACTTGTACTACGACTCCTGTATCCAGGAGGGTCTGTACCACCGAGAGTAGAGTTTTTGCCTTTGTCTGGTCCAAAGGGACGTCTGTCTGGCAAAATCGATGAGGGGGTTGGTTTTTGAAGGCTATGGCGTAACCTCGTGTGACGACTTCCCGTACCCAGGCATCTGAAGTGATCTTCAACCATTCCTGGGTATACCCTAGAAGCCGGCCCCCCACCCTAGGATCGAAAGGGGTGAAAGGACGTACCTTTAGCCTTCGACACAGAAGGAGCGGTATTAGGTAGACAGGCAGTTTTGGCAGTAGCCACTATCTTATTTAAGTCCTCCCCAAACAGAATATCTCCCTTGAAAGGGAGTACCTTCAGGGTTTTTCTAGAGTCCAGATCCACAGACCAGGATCTCAGCCACAATATCCGGCGAGCCAGGACTGACGTAGTAGAGGCCTTGGCTGCTAGGATACCGGCATCAGAAGCCGCCTCTTTAATATATCGAGAAGCTGTGACAATATATGACAAGCATTGTCTAGCATGGTCAGAAGAGATTTCAGCTTCTAACTCCAAGGCCCATGCTTCAATAGCCTCTGCAGCCCATGTAGCTGCAATAGTGGGCCTTTGTGCAGCACCCGTGAGGGCGTAAATCGCTTTCAGACAACCCTCCACACGTTTATCCGTAGGCTCTTTTAGAGACGTGACGGTAGTGAGAGGTAGAGCTGAGGAAACCACCGTTCTAGCCTCATGTGAGTCTACTGGAGGAGGTGTTTCCCAATTTTTAGACAGCTCTGGCGCGAGGGGATAGTGAGCCAGCATCTTCTTTTGAGGCACAAACTTCGTACCCGGGTTTCCCCAGGGTTCCTGACGTATATCCACTAGGTGGTCAGAGTGAGGTAAAATTTGTTTAACCACCTTCTGACGCTTGAACCTATCTGGTTTCTTAGGAGGGACGGATGGCTCGGGATCATCCGTAATCTGCAGAATTAACTTAATAGCCTCCACAAGATCAGGAACATCCACATGTGAACTACCCTCCCCATCAGCCGTATCTGAGTCAGAACCTGAGGGGTCTGTATATGTGCCGTCTTCATCAGACGAGGTGTCAGTGACAGCAGTGGATTGTGAGGAGATAAGCGCTCGCTTAGAGGACCTCTTGGACTTAGGCGAGCGTTGGTCAGACTTTTTAGTAGTCAAGGACTGGTTCAACTTCTTTAATTGAGCAGATAAATCGTCCGCCCACGGCGGGTTAGCTGCAGGGACCACATACGGTTGTACCGGCATTGGGGGTCCCATAGGGGGTTTTAGTTTATGAACTAGCGTATGCAGAAGCGTGGAAAAAGCACCCCACGGCGGGTCATTATTTGCCTCCGTTGCCACCGTCCCACTGGGGGGGCAAGGAGCCCCCAGAACCACAGCCCAAAGCTGCTATATTCTCCTCATAGTTATCTGCGGCTTCAGCACCACCGGCAGTGTGTTCAGCCCCAGAACCGTTTACCCTCAGAAGCAGACATGATATAACTTGCAGTATGAGGTAACACTGGCCCTCATTCCGAGTTGTTCGCTCGGCATTTTTCATCGCATCGCAGTGAAAATCCGCTTAGTACGCATGCGCAATGTTCGCACTGCGACTGCGCCAAGTAACTTTACTATGAAGAAAGTATTTTTACTCACGGCTTTTTCTTCGCTCCGGCGATCGTAATGTGATTGACAGGAAATGGGTGTTACTGGGCGGAAACACGGCGTTTCAGGGGCGTGTGGCTGAAAACGCTACCGTTTCCGGAAAAAACGCAGGAGTGGCCGGAGAAACGGTGGGAGTGCCTGGGCGAACGCTGGGTGTGTTTGTGACGTCAACCAGGAACGACAAGCACTGAAATGATCGCACAGGCAGAGTAAGTCTGGAGCTACTCTGAAACTGCTAAGTAGTTAGTAATCGCATTATTGCGAATACATCGGTCGCAATTTTAAGAAGCTAAGATTCACTCCCAGTAGGCGGCGGCTTAGCGTGTGTAACTCTGCTAAATTCGCCTTGCGACCGATCAACTCGGAATGAGGGCCACAGTACAATTATCAGCAGCACTATATCTCCAAACCCCTGCGCAGTGTAGTCAACACCAGCAGAGATAAAGGAGAGATATGGTGACTAAATCACAGAGAAAAATACGTAATACAGTATATCTTTGTGAAAATCCTATATAAGATAACACCTGACGCACCAAGCCCCCTCAGGTTATGGAATATAGGGATAGCAGGTTGGGTGAAAGACACGAAATGGACACCAATCAGCTATCAATGCACACACAAATAGTCACAGTTTGTACAATGCAGAGGTTATTACTGACAATAATACTGCACTGGACTAGCTTACACAGCTATATAACAATAGATATAACAGTACACAGTAAGAACTGGATGTATATCGCAGGGTAATTGTACTATAAAACCCTGACTAAATGCACTCTTTCTTAACTATCACTGTCTAAAAAGGCAGGTAGAATACTTAAGTGTCTTGTAAAGTCACAGCGCTGACAACCAGGCGGCTTTACATAGGAGGATTTGCCCAAGCAGTCCCAGGAACAGTGAGCTGAGGGATAATGGCGCCGCAGACACTGACAGGGAGTGAGGAAAAGACAGATATGCAGCTCCAGGGTGGGAACACTTGCTAGAAATGGCGCCCTGGGGCTGGGGGAGGGGCTTCAGGTCTAAGCCTTATCCCCTCTGCTGGCAAAACCACCGGGTACTGTGGGCGATATAAGAATTGGTTTAGAAAGAAAACCTGACCTGCGCCCATGCCCTGGTTATCTAGTGGGATCGCCTGTACTGCCACAGTGTCCACCACCAGCGCGCGGCCCGCCTCCCACTGACCACGCTGGATCGCGATAAAGACCGGGTCCCGCAAGCGGGACCCACTTACCACCTCCCGAAGTGTGGCCACGCGATCCTGGAGAGCCCCCGCCGTGTGTGTCTAACGTGAAGACAACCGGAGCCTCCGCTGTAGGTACCCGGCAACCAGGGCTCGGGAGTGTACAGCGCCGCTGGGGAGAGCTGGAGCTGCAGCAGTGAATATCACAAGACATTTACCACCGCTGCTGCCCTTGAAGTCTTCACTTTTTTCTTCATAAAAAGCTTTTCTTAGGGCTGCTTGGAGTAGCCCCTCTGTTCAGTGCCTGCTTACTGCAGCACCAACTTACAAAACTGA
Source organism: Pseudophryne corroboree (assembly GCF_028390025.1). Taxonomy (NCBI): domain Eukaryota; kingdom Metazoa; phylum Chordata; class Amphibia; order Anura; family Myobatrachidae; genus Pseudophryne; species Pseudophryne corroboree. The sequence goes on from NC_086446.1 coordinate 462,308,007, forward strand.
GCTTTGGGAACAGGGAACAGTCAAAGCTTTGAGCCTGTTCGTGCCTCGGATCAAGATCCTACTCTATACCCCATTGTCCATTCCTTGTGGAGCCCAGTGTACCCCGCAGCAGAAAGTGAGAAAATCGTTAGTGGCTTTGATGAACACGGGGTGTCATTCAGACCTGATCGCACGCTAGATTTTTTCACTGCTCTGCGATCAAGTCAGAACTGTGCATGCGTATGCACCGCAATGCGCAGGCGTGTCGTACGGGTGCAAAGCGGATCGTTGCTGTGCGATGGATTTTACGAAGAATCCATTCGCACAGACGATTGCAAGGAGATTGGCAGGAAGAGGGCGTTTGTGGCAACTAACCGTTTTCTGGGAGTGGTTGGAAAAATGCAGGCGTGTCCAAGCGTTTGCAGGGCAGGTGGCTGACGTCAATTCTGGCCTCGAACAGGCTGAAGTGATCGCAGCGGCTGAGTAAGTTCTGGGCAACTCAGAAACTGCACAAAACTTTTTTGTACAGCGCGGCTGCACATGCGTTCGCACACTTGCAAAGCAAAAATACACTCCCCTATAGGCGGCGACTATCTGATCACAGCGCTGCAAAAAATAGCTAACGAGCGATCAGGTCTGAATTAGGCCCACTGTTTCCATGGAGTGGAGAGAACAGCCAGATTGAAGTGGGTCAAGGAGGAAGTGTGAGGAGAGGAGGAAGCTGAGACAGTTGTAAACAATCTGTTGGAAATAAAGAGAAGGAAAGCGATATGGGAGTATAAAAGAGAGACAAGGGAGGATTATTTTTTTTTTTAGTATGGGAGATAAAGAGGTTGCTAGCTAGACCAAGGCCGGGATTCAAAAGCCTTCAATTTTGCAAAAGTTGCAATTTGCAGTATGTAGTAGAGTGACAATAGCGGGGAATTCTGATCAAAGCTGTATTACCCAGGTGGATCAGGCACACAAACAGGGCCTGATTAAGGGTTCCAGCCGCCCTAGGCTAATACAGAAGTGCTCCCCCTTCCCCACCACCAATTCTTTTGCTCATGTTCAGCTAAAAATCTGTAATTATGTGTCAAAATTTACCACAGATTCAATTATTGTTTGCTGATACAAATTGTATTTTTTTTTATTCTATAGAAACATAGACTAATGACTATAATAATAATGATACATTAAATATAGTCGTCAAACTCACTGTTTACATCAACGGTTTAGCTCCTTTTTCTTGCTTTAGAAGCTGCAAACTTTTCAGTTATATCATTAAACTTCAAATTCTGCAGTAAGTCACTTTCAACGAATAACAGTACAAAAGTTGTGAGGCACCCCGCTCTGCTGCTGAAAATGGCACACTGATGGCCATCTCAGTGTCCTGTAGTGGATGCCTACTGCGCATGTCAGATTCTCTGTGATCATGCAGCAGCATAAGCAGGAGAGAGTGAGGAGGGGCCAAATGCGGAAGACGCTGCAGCTGAGGCAGTGCTCAGCAGGGATGATGACTGAATCAGTCATCGCTACACTGCAGACTGGTGGATGTGGGGTAATAAAAATGGTAATAATATAATAATGTTAAATTGCTGGTGAATTACAGTTTTAATAAGGTATGTAATACCCAAATGTAATGGCTGCATTCTTGTCATTGTGGACCCGCCCCTTGTTGTTTAAAGGTGCTGTTTGTGGCATATTACAGTAGGTGCAGGCTAAATGTAATCATGGCTCAGCCTCTGCTGTTCAAAGCTGCAATTTACAGTATTTTACAGCAGACAGCTGGGGCTAGGATGATGCAATTCAATGCAAATTGTGTCACCTAACCTCCCGTCCACTACAGTTGGGATGTGGTTGGCACAGAGAGACTAGCCTAACCACCCCAAATTCAGGACTATCCACTACCTTCCGATTGAATTGACAATTATAAGTCTCCTCAAATCTGGTACCTATTACTCGTACCTATTATTCCAGCCCAAATGGGGAAAAAAAAAAAATTTTTTCACAGAAATCCAGCTGCACTGTATTTCCACACCGTTTCAACTTCTGGTCTAGAAAAGGAACATTATATATATATATATATATATACAAGCTAGTAACCGGCACTCTCACTTCCAATATCTCTCGCCGCGGTGCCCATTGTAAGTATGAACAGTTCAACCGAATTATGGCACTCTGCGGTCTCTTTCAATCAGTAAAACACAGCTCCAGAAAGCTTAGTAGCAACGTTTCGGCTTTCGCCTTTGTCAAGCCTAATAACCAGATCACCGATCCTGTGCAGACCCTGATACCATATTTGGATCAAAGAAAAAAGTGATTGATATACATTGAGACAATCCATATTCTGGTACGTTATTCAATTATTTGCGTATCTTTTATCGTTTTGGAGAGAACTACTACACCATAGGCGCTTGTTGTTCTTTTTGTTTGTAGATTTGTTGGCTACATTTTACCATGTGACATCCTGAAGAACTGAGCAGCCGCCCAAAGAAGTGGAGGGTGTGGACACAGGGCTACTGAGCCCATTTGTGACTTTACGATACCTGGTGTATTCCACAGATTTGGACACAGGAAGTAAAATATATAACTGACTGTGAACATTACAATATCCTGTAAACCGCATGGTGGATGCAGGAATATTAGATTGGGACTAGCGCACTGATCTATACATCTTTTGACATACATATATATATATATATATATATCCAATATATATATACACGTCAGGGCCGGTTCAAGGGCGCAGAGCGCCCCGGGCAGGAAAGGGGCGTGGCCTAATACAGGGGGCATGGTGAGTCACGCCCCCTGTACATTGAAAGCGCCGCTTGAATGCTGAGCGGTGCGCGATGACGTCATCGCGCACCGCACAGCAAAAGGTCCTCTCCACGAAGAGAAACTAGACGCTATGCGTCTAGTTCCCTTCGTGGAGAGGACCTTTGCTGTGCGGTGCGCGATGACGTCATCGCGCACCGCTCAGCAGTTACTCTCCACGAAGGGAAACTAGACGCATAGCGTCTAGTTCCCTTCACAGGAGGCGCCGAGGACGGGGACGGCAGCGGGCAGCGGAGGCGGACGGGGGACACAGCGGGCAGCAATGGCGGATCTTGCCACGGTGCGGCGCCCTCCGGATGGCGCCAGCGCCCTCCGGAAGGCGGCGCCCCGGGCAAAAGTCCTGCTTGCCCGTGGCAAGAACCGCCACTGATACACGTGTACCCAGGATATCAGGCCATGACTATACCTGACAAGCTGATAGGCTGCCTGTACCCATAGAGGGGGGACTCCTGCTGGTGGTACAGCGTGCAGCTGTGGAAAATAAGGCGAATACCTGAGCCATATCCCTTTATTATATGAAAACAACAAGGGATAGAGGAAGAATCTCCAAGAAAGACCTAACTGCAGGCAAATATTTCTTGGAAATCTGGTACGCATATAAAAATGTATTCATCTATAAAAAGCACCGAAGGCACAAAAGTTTTACCACTTATGAACATATATATATATATATATTTCTCTGACGTCCTAAGTGGATGCTGGGGACTCCGTCAGGACCATGGGGAATAGCGGCTCCGCAGGAGACAGGGCACAAAAGTAAAAGCTTTAGGATCAGGTGGTGTGCACTGGCTCCTCCCCCTATGACCCTCCTCCAAGCCTCAGTTAGGTTTTTGTGCCCGGCCGAGAAGGGTGCAATCTAGGTGGCTCTCCTAAAGAGCTGCTTAGAGTAATAGTTTTGTTAGGTTTTTTATTTTCAGTGAGTCCTGCTGGCAACAGGCTCACTGCTACGAGGGACTTAGGGGAGAAGAAGTGAACTCACCTGCGTGCAGGATGGATTGGCTTCTTAGGCTACTGGACACTAGCTCCAGAGGGACGATCACAGGTACAGCCTGGATGGGTCACCGGAGCCGCGCCGCCGACCCCCTTGCAGATGCCGAAGAGAGAAGAGGTCCAGAAATCGGCGGCTGAAGACTTCTCAGTCTTCATGAGGTAGCGCACAGCACTGCAGCTGTGCGCCATTGCTCTCAGCACACTTCACACCAACGGTCACTGAGGGTGCAGGGCGCTGGGAGGGGCGCCCTGGGCAGCAATGAAAGTACCTATGCTGGCTAAAAATACATCACATATAGCCTCTGGGGCTATATGGATGTATTTAACCCCTGCCAGGTTGTCAGAAAAACGGGAGAAGAAGCCCGCCGAAAAGGGGGCGGGGCCTATTCTCCCCAGCACACAGCGCCATTTTCCTACACAGCTCCGCTGCTAGGAAGGCTCCCACGCTCTCCCCTGCACTGCACTACAGAAACAGGGTTAAAACAGAGAGGGGGGGCACTTATTTGGCGATATTATTATATATTAAGATGCTATAAGGGAAAACACTTATATAAGGTTGTCCCTGTATAATTATAGCGTTTTGGTGTGTGCTGGCAAACTCTCCCTCTGTCTCCCCAAAGGGCTAGTGGGGTCCTGTCCTCTATCAGAGCATTCCCTGTGTGTGTGCTGTGTGTCGGTACGTGTGTGTCGACATGTATGAGGACGATGTTGGTGAGGAGGCGGAGCAATTGCCTGTAATGGTGATGTCACTCTCTAGGGAGTCGACACCGGAATGGATGGCTTATTTAGGGAATTACGTGATAATGTCAACACGCTGCAAGGTCGGTTGACGACATGAGACGGCCGGCAAACCAATTAGTACCTGTCCAGGCGTCTCAAACACCGTCAGGGGCTTTAAAACGCCCATTTACCTCAGTCGGTCGACACAGACACGGACACTGACTCCAGTGTCGACGGTGAAGAAACGAACGTATTTTCCATTAGGGCCACACGTTACATGTTAAGGGCAATGAAGGAGGTGTTACATATTTCTGATACTACAAGTACCACAAAAAAGGGTATTATGTGGGGTGTGAAAAAACTACCTGTAGTTTTTCCTGAATCAGATAAATTAAATGAAGTGTGTGATGATGCGTGGGTTTACCCCGATAGAAAATTATTGGCGTTATACCCTTTCCCGCCAGAAGTTAGGGCGCGTTGGGAAACACCCCTTAGGGTGGATAAGGCGCTCACACGCTTATCAAGAGGCTGGAAAATATCCTAAAAAGTATATACACACATACTGGTGTCATACTGCGACCAGCGATCGCCTCAGCCTGGATGTGCAGCGCTGGGGTGGCTTGGTCGGATTCCCTGACTGAAAATATTGATACCCTTGACAGGGACAGTATTTTATTGACTATAGAGCATTTAAAGGATGCATTTCTATATATGCGAGATGCACAGAGGGATATTTGCACTCTGGCATCAAGAGTAAGTGCGATGTCCATATCTGCCAGAAGATGTTTATGGACACGACAGTGGTCAGGTGATGCAGATTCCAAACGGCACATGGAAGTATTGCCGTATAAAGGGTGGAGTTATTTGGGGTCGGTCCATCGGACCTGGTGGCCACGGCAACAGCTGGAAAATCCTCCTTTTTTTACCACAAGTCACATCTCAGCAGAAAAAGACACCGTCTTTTCAGCCTCAGTCCTTTCGTCCCCATAAGGGCAAGCGGGCAAAAGGCCAGTCATATCTGCCCAGGGATAGAGGAAAGGGAAGAAGACTGCAGCAGGCAGCCCCTTCCCAGGAACAGAAGCCCTCCACCGCTTCTGCCAAGTCCTCAGCATGACGCTGGGGCCGTACAAACAGGTGCGGTGGGGGGTCGTCTCAAGAGTTTCAGCGCGCAGTGGGCTCACTCGCAAGTGGACCCCTGGATCCTACAAGTAGTATCCCAGGGGTACAGATTGGAAATTCGAGACGTCTCCCCCTCGCAGGTTCCTGAAGTCTGCTTTACCAACGTCTCCCTCCGACAGGGAGGCAGTATTGGAAACAATTCACAAGCTGTATTCCCAGCAGGTGATAATCAAAGTACCCCTCCTACAACAAGGAAAGGGGTATTATTCCACACTATATTGTGGTACTGAAGCCAGACGGCTCGGTGAGACCTATTCTAAATCTGAAATCTTTGAACACTTACATACAAAGGTTCAAATCAAGATGGAGTCACTCAGAGCAGTGATAGCGAACCAGGAAGAAGGGGACTATATGGTGTCCCTGGACATCAAGGATGCTACCTCCATGTCCCAATTTGCCCTTCTCACCAAGGGTACCTCAGGTTCGTGGTACAGAACTGTCACTATCAGTTTCAGACGCTGCCGTTTGGATTGTCCACGGCACCCCGGGTCTTTACCAAGGTAATGGCCGAAATGATGATTCTTCTTCAAAGAAAAGGCGTCTTAATTATCCCTTACTTGGACGATCTCCTGATAAGGGCAAGGTCCAGAGAACAGTTGGAGGTCGGAGTAGCACTATCTCAAGTAGTTCTACGACAGCAGGGGTGGATTCTAAATATTCCAAAATCGCAGCTGTTTCCGACGACACGTCTGCTGTTCCTAGGGATGATTATGGACACAGTCCAGAAAAAGGTGTTTCTCCTGGAGGAGAAAGCCAGGGAGTTATCCGAGCTAGTCAGAAACCTCCTAAAACCAGGCCAAGTGTCAGTGCATCAATGCACAAGAGTCCTGGGAAAAATGGTGGCTTCTTACGAAGCGATTCCATTCGGCAGATTTCACGCAAGAATTTTTCAGTGGGATCTGCTGGACGAATGGTCCGGATCGCATCTTCAGATGCATCAGCGGATAATCCTGTCTCCAAGGACAAGGGTGTCTCTTCTGTGGTGGCTGCAGAGTGCTCATCTACTAGAGGGCAGCACATTCGGCATTCAGGACTGGGTTCTGGTGACCACGGATGCCAGCCTGAGAGGCTGGGGAGCAGTCACACAGGGAAGAAATTTCCAAGGAGTGTGGTCAAGTCTGGAGACTTCTCTCCACATAAATATACTGGAGCTAAGGGCAATTTACAATGCTCTGAGCCTAGGAAGACCTCTGCTTCAAAGTCAACCGGTGCTGATCCAGTCGGACAACATCACGGCAGTCGCCCACGTAAACAGACAGGGCGGCACAAGAAGCAGGAGGGCAATGGCAGCAAGGATTCTTCGCTGGGCGAAAAATCATGTGATAACACTGTCAGCGGTGTTCATTCCGGGAGTGGACAACTGGGAAGCAGACTTCCTCAGCAGGAAGATGGCGTCCCGTCTGAACAAAAAACTGGACAGGTATTGCGCCAGGTCAAGAGACCCTTAGGCAATAGCTGGGACGCTCTGGTAACACCGTGGGTGTACCAGTCGGTGTATGTGTTCCCTCCTCTGCCTCTCATACCCAAGGTACTGAGAATTATAAGACGGAGAGGAGTAAGAACTATACTCGTGGCTCCGGATTGGCCAAGAAGGACTTGGTACCCGGAACTTCAAGAGATACTAAGAAGGGACTTGCTTCAGCAAGGATCATGTCTGTTCCAAGACTTACCGCGGCTGCGTTTGACGGCATGGCGGTTGAACGCCGGATCCTAAGGGAAAAAGGCATTCCGGAAGAGGTCATCCCTACCCTGGTCAGAGCCAGGAAGGAGGTGACCGCACAACATTATCACCGCATTGGCGAAAATATGTTGCATGGGGTGAGGCCAGGAAGGCCCCCACGGAGGAATTTCAACTCGGTCGATTCCTGCATTTCCTACAAACAGGAGTGTCTATGGGCCTCAAATTGGGGTCCATTAAGGTTCAAATTTCGGCCCTGTCGATTTTCTTCCAAAAAGAATTGGCTTCAGTTCCTGAAGTCCAGATGTTTGTCAAGGGAGTACTGCATATACAACCCCCTTTTGTGCCTCCAGTGGCACTGTGGGATCTCAACGTAGTTCTGGGATTCCTCAAATCACATTGGTTTAAACCGCTCAAATCTGTGGATTTGAAATGTCTCACATGGAAAGTGACCATGCTGTTGGCCCTGGCCTCGGCCAGGCGAGTGTCAGAATTGGCGGCTTTGTCTCACAAAAGCCCATATCTGATTGTCCATTCGGACAGGGCAGAGCTGCGGACTCGTCCCCAGTTTCTCCCTAAGGTGGTGTCAGCGTTTCACCTGAACCAGCTTATTGTGGTACCTGCGGCTACTAGGGACTTGGAGGACTCCAAGTTGCTGGATGTTGTCAGGGCCCTGAAAATATAGGTTTCCAGGACGGCTGGAGTCAGGAAAACTGACTTGCTGTTATCCTGTATGCACCCAACAAACTGGGTGCTCTTGCTTCTAAGCAGACGATTGCTAGTTGGATGTGTAGTACAATTCAGCTTGCACATTCTGTGGCGGGCCTGCCACAGCCAAAATATGTAAATGCCCATTCCACAAGGAAGGTGGGCTCATCTTGGGCGGCTGCCCGAGGGGTCTCGGCTTTACAACTTTGCCGAGCTGCTACTTGGTCAGGGGCAAACACGTTTGAAAAATTCTACAAATTTAATACCCTGGCTGAGGAGGACCTGGAGTTCTCTCATTCGGTGCTGCAGAGTCATCCGCACTCTCCCGCCCGTTTGGGAGCTTCGGTATAATCCCCATGGTCCTGACGGAGTCCCCAGCATCCACTTAGGACGTCAGAGAAAATAAGAATTTACTTACCGATAATTCTATTTCTCGTAGTCCGTAGTGGATGCTGGGCGCCCATCCCAAGTGCGGATTGTCTGCAATACTTGTACATAGTTATTGTTACAAAAATCGGGTTATTATTGTTGTGAGCCATCTTTTCAGAGGCTCCGCTGTTATCATGCTGTTAACTGGGTTCAGATCACAGGTTGTACAGTGTGATTGGTGTGGCTGGTATGAGTCTTACCCGGGATTCAAAATCCTTCCTTATTGTGTACGCTCGTCCGGGCACAGTATCCTAACTGAGGCTTGGAGGAGGGTCATAGGGGGAGGAGCCAGTGCACACCACCTCATCCTAAAGCTTTTACTTTTGTGCCCTGTCTCCTGCGGAGCCGCTATTCCCCATGGTCCTGACGGAGTCCCAAGCATCCACTACGGACTACGAGAAATAGAATTATCGGTAAGTAAATTCTTATTATATATATTTAATAAAACTGTGTGGTTTTGTGTGAATTTATTTTGAGAAATATACTTCTATGGATTGTTTATGAGCGATGGAGAGAAAAAAAATCAGAATTTTTGTCCGTCTGTCTGTTCCGGCATCATGCAAAAACTACTGGATGAATTTGGATCGTATTTTCACTGTCGTATAGCTAAGTGACTAGAAAGAAACTGAGGTATGTATTATATCGATGTGACATCAGGGAGAGGAGCAATAAAGAAAAAAAAACACTTGGCACGTGCAGTATGCAGGCTCCTCAAGTCCAAAATGACTATACGTATATAAATATACTGTATATAAACAATATATGCATATATTGCACACCCCGAAAAATGCTCGGGGCTACATGCATAGATCTCGGGATCAGTTGCTTCTCCCATGGCTTGCTCACGAGTTAGTAGCCCCAAGCATCTTTTTGTGATCGATGAGAACAATCTAAAATATACATCACAATATTAGATGGCACTACTGTCTTTGTAAAATTAGTCCCGCTGAGCAATAATAGACATTCACACAAGCGAAGCTGTGGGCAAACGCTAGTGTATAGCGTAAAGATGCCAATTTTGACTGTATAAAATGTGATACTTTGAGCACCTGTATTTATTTATTAACAGTTATTTAATATAACATATTTGTATTTTTTAGTCATTCAAATCAGTTCCTGTCCTTTGTAGAATCCAATCTATATCACATGCACAGGTACATTCTTTGTCAGTAACCTACCAGGATCACAGGAGGAAACCAACACAAACAAAGGGAGAACATACAGGGCCAAATGTAATAGGGTGCAATTTTCTTTGCGGGTACACACTCGCACCTTCTCACACAGAATGAAGGTGCGAGTTTGTCCCTCAACTCGCAAAAAAAGCCTGTGAATTACAGAGTTCGAGGCTATTACATATGTGAGTCTATGCAAGTTTTTTGTGTGTAAATTCGCACCTTGTAATGGAAGTTTCATTACAAGGTGCGAGTTTGACAGACGCATGCAAGGATTAGTGAGATCCGTGCATGCTTCTGTGTGTAAAAGCAGCCAGACTGTCAATCAACCATTGACTTCAGTGGTGGTAACCACTACACTGACTTCAATGGTGTGAATTGCTACATTAACTTCAGTATTGGGAACTGCTAGGATAGCCGCTAATAACCTTGCGGTTCCCACCACTGAAGTTAATGTAGAGGGTTCCCCCATTGAAGTAAATGGTGGAAGCGTTGATTGACTGTCTGGCGTTCACAGTCAATAAGCAGGCTGCTCCTACGGAAGCTCTTCTAACGACATGACTCACGTGGGTCTTGGCATTTGCGTAGAGAAGCTGTATGTGTATACACATACAGACAGGGCCGTAAATACGTGTGTGCCAGCGGTGCCTGGCACACAGCGCAGTCGCCCTGAGGGCACAACTGCCCGCATCCCCGTTCCAAGGGACCTAAAGCCAGCGGCATTGTAATGAGTCACACTGACTCATTACAAGCCGCCTGCTGCTGGTGCGAAGAGAGGAGCAGGAGGGAGGGGGACTCGGGAGTCGAAGCGGCGCACTCACTGTAATTGGTGGCGGTGCCGGTGCATCATTCTTAACAGCGGCGCCACCCTCTCCCTCCCTGTTGGCTGGCTGCTGGAAGGAGGGAAGGAAGGGCGGACGAGATGGGAGCAGGGATGTCACGCCACCCAACAGCCCTGCAAAGCAACCCAAGCTGATGCCTAGGGCAGTGGGGGCCTGACAATAGACTACTTGAGATGGCGACGTATGCACGCCGCTCTGTCTGCTCTCTTACACCATGCGACTACTTGAATACTGAAGGCAGCGAGGTGCACCCAGCAGATTTAGGAGGTAAGGTGCAGAGGTGCGCAGGAGGGGGTGCGGTGGTGCTGTGGTAGCGGCATATGCCTGCCGTAATGTGTAACAGGGGACATTGCCTGCCATTATGTGTAAAGGGGACATTGCCTGCCATTATGTGTAACAGGGGACATTGCCTGCCATTATGTGTAACAGGGGATATTGCCTGCCATTATGTGTAACAGGGGACTTGGCCTGTCATTATGTGTAACAGGGGACTTGGCCTGCCATTATGTGTAACAGGGGACATTGCCTGCCGTAATGTGTAACAGGGGACATTGCCTGCTATTATGTGTAACAGGGGATATTGCCTGCCATTATGTGTAACAGGGGACTTGGCCTGCTATTATGTGTAACAGGGGACTTTGCCTCCCGTAATGTGTAACAGGGAACTTTGCCTGCCATTATGTGTAACAGTGGACATTGCCTGCCGTTATGTGTAACAGGGGATAGTGCCTGCCATTATGTGTTACAGGGGACTTTGTCTGCCGTTATGTGTAACAGGGGACTTTGCCTGCCGTAATGTGTAAAAGAGGCTCTACCTGGTGTAGTGGCGCTACTGTGCTGCATAATTTGAATAATGGAGACTACTGTGCACCGTAATATGAATTGGTATTATTTTGTGGCCACACCCCTTCCCCATGAAGCCATGCTCTTATATTTTTGGCGTGTGCCTACGGTGCGCACTGGTCCTAGAAATGGATTGACTGTTGTGGTTTCTTTTTTTTCTAACCACTTAGATGCCTACATTGACCAAAGAGGACGTGATCTACACAACGGATAGGTGAGTATGTATTTTTTTTTTACAGCAATCGTGGATTCTACTTGGACAAGTGGACATCAGCTATACCAGGTATAGTTGAGTATGTGTGAGTCTCTTACAGTTTTATTATCACAGTGTGTGTCCTGTCTGTTTTTTTATATTTATTTTACAGGGGGACTATAGACACCAGCGGGCCCTTCAATGCCCTACATGCTGGTATTTGATGTTCTCCATGTACTGGTATGCGGGGAGGCTTACTGGGACCTGTAGTCCTCCTATAAAGACAGTATTATTTAAAAACTCAAACTACCTGAATGCTATTAACTTGGCACCCACAGCCCAGGGCTTCAGCCCTGGCCTTGGGTGCCCTGGAGGGGGGACACCTTTATTGTGAGTCCCCACTTTTCCAGGAAACCCCGGCCTGGGCTGACTAGTTAGGGAGGTTAATGCTTCGACCTGTCAAATGTGTCCCCTGGCTGTGGCGTTACCCCCCAGCCAGTGAAGCCGGGAGCTGATTCTAAAAATACAGGGGACCCCCTACTCGTTTTGTTCCCCATATTTTTAGAACCAGGAGCAGTCCAAGAGCCCGGTGCTGGTTTTTAAAATACAGAGGAACCCCACACATTTCCCCCCCGTATTTTTTGTAACTAGAACCGGCTCAAAGAGCCCAAGGCTGGTTATGCTTTCTTTTTCTTTTTTTGAGGGGGGGGGGGGGGGGGGATATCCTATGCAGATTTTTTTTTTCCTGTTTTTTAAAAGCACTGTTACAAAAGAAGCCTGCACAGATTTCACTGATCTGTGCAGGCTTCTGTATAACTCACCTATAAAAGTCTACTCTATTTTTTTACATGTTTTTGGTGGGGCTTTTGGTGCGAGTTTTGAACTTGCACCCTAATACATTGGCCAAACGGTTTGTTTTCCATAGGAAAACATCTGGATGTGAGTTTTGGCCATGTGAGTTGTGGGAATGTGAGAACCATGCAAGTTTGCATGTTCTCGCACCCTATTACATGTGCAAGTTTATTAGCACTAAACTCAAACTTTTTTTAGAACTCGCACCCTATTACGTGTAGCCCACTAAGTCCACACAAATACTGTAGAGCCTTGGTGGGAATTGAACCCAAGACCTCAGTGCTGTGAAGTAGTAATAGTAATGCTAACAACCACATCAACCATCATTTTGTTGCAATGCACATAACACTATTTTGTCTCCCTAAAATTGTATGTGTGTAGATGACTCATATACTGGGACTTACACAATTTCAGGCTACTAACAAAACAGGCACACATTGATAGTGATGATCACATTTGCGCTTAGACAATTACACAAGCAGTAACAAAGTTACACTTGTGCACATCCAGGCTGTGGCACTCTTGTCTGCACAAGTACATGAGATCTAGTATCCAAAAAAAACAACAACATTATCCAGTGTTCCAGAAACCAGAGAGAAGAAAAAGAAAATCAACATATAGTTGTTGCTGCTTACTAAATATAACATGTGTTAAATAAAAGATGTCATCTCATAAAAAAAAAAAAAATCCACACTATTTCACACAACATTCAAAGAATTCCCTTTTCTCATATAGCCCAGTGTTTATGTCATACACACCTTGTGCTGGAGGTCCTCATTGTAACTGGGGAACTGTGTTTCCGCTGAATGCTTCTCCATTGTGTTGCTGTCTGCCCTAGTTCACCTATTTTGTAATTAGAAGGGGAGTTTACGCTGTTCTCCCAAGGCCCATTATATATAGACACAGGTCACGTGCATTTATACTACACTATCTCCAGCAAAGTCTCTTTCTTTCTATTAGACGTAGGAGGTAGATGTCCTAGGAATGGCTGCTATCATCATCTGACTGTTACATAAACTCAGCTTTGCCAGGGAAGGGGGAGGCAAGAGAAATTGCAATACAGCATCTTCATACATCCAAAATATTATGGTTTTCTCATGAATTACATTGTATATGATTTTTGACTATTCTTACTGTACATCTGTTTCTTTATTTTTTTTAATGCCACGTTATCTTCCCCCCTCCTTCAACACCTGTTCTCTTTTCTCCTCTGCTTCTTAGATTAACACATATATATATATGCAGTGTGCCATCTCGATGCCACTTAACTCCTGATATGCCTAGTGTGAACAGTCATTCTCAAGCGTTTTCTATTGGTTCACAGCTCACAACAAATTTCACTAAACATTCTATAGAATCATCAGTACTTCCGCAGTGTTCCTGATTGGCAGAGATAAAATATTTATGATTAGAAGACAAGCAACTTTATATTTTATGTAGTTGTCAGGGGCGTTTCTACAGAGGAGGGGGCCCGTGTGCACCTCCGGGTGGGCCCCCTCCTCTGTACGGCACTGTAGACTCCGGCATTGTGCTGGAGTCTACTGCGCATGCGCAGGTCTCTGGAAACATGGCACCCGCCATGATCCGAGACCAATTTGGCTATCTCGCATGCGTGTCGGCCATTTTGGTGGCGATTTCCGCCACGATTGCAGGTCCCGGCGCTGGACTCCGGAAAGGTAAGTGTTAAAATGGGTGCAATGGGTGTGGTGTGGGCCCCCCTGGACCCAGGGGCCCGTGTGCACCGCACCCATTGCACCCATTACTGAAAAACGCCAATGGTAGTTGTACACATGAATCTGTGAGCTGTGTGCCCTTCTAGTCTAGTGTGTACATAGGGCCTAATTCAAGGTTGATTGCAAAACAACATATTACTGTAATGGGCAAAACCATGTGCACTGCAGGTGGGGCAGATATAACACGTGCAGAGAAAGTTAAATTTGGGAGGGTTATATTGTTTCTATGCAGCAGAGGAGTAACTAGGGTTTTTGGAGCCCAGGGCAAGATTAGGAATGGCGCACCCCCCCCCCCCCCAAAAAAAAAGGCTATAAAGAAACTGTGTATGCGTGCCAAAAAAAATGGGTATGGTCACATACCATAAGGGGCGTGGTTACTCAAAATGGGGCGTGCCAACATGACACGCCACCTGTTTCACGTCACACTGGGAACATGAAGGGCAAGGCTGGATTAAGTTTTGTGGGGGCCCCAGGAGCCTTAATCCGGCCCTGCCCTTCATTCTGTGTCTCTATGTGTCCCCCTCCCCCTTCAGAAAGAGGGTGAGAGTGTATTTGGTATTGTGTGTGTGTCTGTGTTGTTTCACCCTCACTTACCTTCAGCTGGGAGCCGTGCATCAGGGAGTCGAGTGCAAGGAGCCGGCAAGTCAGGAGCAGGGGTGGCCAAGCAGCGGGGAGCTCAGGGAGCTTCCCTGCAGCTGCAAACACTGTCTATCTGACTGGTCACATCCTGTGCGACCAGATCAGATAAGGCATTTGCTGGTGAGGTCACATCTGAGGCGACCATGCCAGGCAAGTGGTTAAGTTTACTTAAGTTGTCTTTGTTCCACTACAAGAAAACTTTATAAAATAGTTGTCTCTCAATTAGGCGGAACTATAAACAGTACCAGGCATTATTAAACTATTAGTTTAAATCTCATATACACCCTTGGTTTAAATTTGATATACACAATCCACACCTCCTAACATAACATATTCCAGGAGGAACAAAATGCTCAATACCTGGACTTCCCTCTTAATTTATGATTGCAATCACCTGTGTTGGAAATGTTTCGTATCAATTAAATAGTTCAACACAGGTGACGCCAAAAATATATTAACAGGGAAATCTAGAGCTACTGTATATAGAAACCCCAAAAGATCTTCAGTTTCCTGTGGCACTTAAACCATGCCTGCCTACTTTTGAAAACTAGTTTCAGGGTGTTTGAGGGGGCGTTGAGGGAGCGTCTCAGGTGATGTACTAAAGGGAAAATGCTGTAAAACCCTGTTTTTTGGGTTTTTTTTACAGCATTTTCATATGTACTAACCCCTGGCTGCTGGGTTTTCGACGCTGAGGGTATCGCCATCTTTTGATGGCAATACCCTATAGAGGCCTATGGGCTTCTTACCACCAGCCGCCGCATCCCGCCGCCTCCACCGCCCAGCGCCGCTCACGCCGACCTTCCCCCTCGGCATACCTGTCTGCAGGCAGCCAGTGGTCCCAGAACCCAAACTCCTCCTCCCCCAGCAACACAGCCGGAGGTCCTTCCGTCTGCAGGGAGGAGGATCCTGGGACTTACTGCTGCCTGCTTGCTGGTCTGGGAGGTGACGGAGACCCCCCGCACACCTTGTGACAGGTAACGCAGGGGGCTCTGTCACTGCATTGCGATATTAATCGCATATGTTAGTACATATGCGATTAGCATCGATGCGGTGGGCAGCGAGGGGTGGCGATGTATTTTAAAATATCCCGCCATCAATCTGGTTACACACTGGAGCGATGGAGATCCCACAAGGGGACTCTTTGCGCTCTCGTTCCACTGCAGGCATTCTGGCCGGCGGGATGCCGCTGTCAGGATATGGACAGCCGGCATCCCGCCTACTGGTAAATTGTATGTATTTTGTAATATATGTTTATAATTACCAGGATGCACTTTATGTTCTACAAAATGTAAATACTGCACTTCATACTTGCCTACTTTTGAAAAAGCATTTCAGGGAGATTGTAAAAGTAGGGATGGTCATCAACCATCGATGATTCAAAATCATCGATGGCCTTTGACCAATGTTGAATACTTTTGCCATTGATGGAGGAGAACCATATTGTTTCCCCATTGATGGAGGAGAACCATATTGTTTCCCACAATAGATGATGCACAATATAAATGTATGTATGTATATATAGATATAGGAAAAAAATAGGAAAAAAAGGCAGCGGCACTCCGGCGTTGAATGAATCAAACGTGTATTAGATCAAAGCATTACAAACAATGGTCACGGTAAACCAACGTTTCGGGGTGCTTAAACCCCTTTGTCAAGGCGCGAACAATGTGAGAAACAAACCCTCTTACCTAAATAGCACCCGGTGAGTCCTGCACGTGAGAGGGAGGCGGGCCAGACGCCGTCAGTCGCGGGAGCCGCCGGAAGGCCTCCGATGTCTCCAGGAAGTGATGCGGTGCCGGGTCCGCGTCACGGTTGCCGTAGCAACCAGCGGCGCTTCTCGTTACACCCGCGTCGGCCCTGCAGAGGAAAAATTGTGAAAGCGAAAACCTGGCGTGGACCAGTGCACAATAAAGAGTGGTGCTAGGCACAGGATGGTGTGTAAGCCAATAGGGGAAATTGGGTGTACAACAAGTTGAGTGTGAGACAGATGTTATCTGGGCACTGTGGATGCTTGGTGGAACGATGGGTTGCAGGTAAATCTCAAGCATTCAGGCAGAATGGGCTGTACTGATGGAATGGACATGAGACCGTGTTCACAGGGGCGCTAATGTGGGTCCTGAAAAAGTGTGTAAAGAAATGAATGAATGTTTGAAGAGAAAAAGCAGATGGGAACAGGCCAAAATTAAGAAGAAGAGTGATCCCGCATAAAACGGGACAAGTAAGTGAAATACGGGACATGGTGCGGATGACTGAAAGTGAGGCTTGTGTGGGAAAGCTGCTAAGAGTATTAGTGAACTGATGTTGGAGTGCGTTGAAGAAGAAGAGGAAGAAGAAGAAGAAGAGGAAGAAGAAGAAGAAGAAGAAGAGGAAGAAGAAGAACAAGAAGAAGCAGAGGAGGAGGAGGAGGAGGAGGAGGAATGGCAGTGCGTCCGGTAAGCTAGTGCTAAAAGCTGGAAAAAGTGAAAGAAAGAGAAGCAGTGTGGGAGAAGAAATGAGTGACTGACTCAATAGAGTGGAGTCAGAGACCGAAACCCAAGGAGGGGAAGGGGACCACCAGAAACAATATAAGAGAAATGTGGGAAATCAAGTCCTGTGAATAAAGCAAAATGCTTAAAGACTGTTCCACTGTATCTTCTCATTGAGACCCTTCGGCGGAAAGGTTTCCAGTTTGAAAATCCATCGTGCCTCTAGCTTAAGTAATTTGCTGCTTCTGTCTCCACCTCTTAGGCTGGCTGGAGCGTGGTCGATTATCATATGTTTCAATTAATCTGCCGGGTGGCCCTTCGTCGCGAAATGATGTGCCACTGGCTGGTCAGAACTCCCCTTCTTAATGGCCGCTTTGATGGCCGATCTGTGTTGGGCCATCCTCGTTCTGAAACTAGTGATGGTCTTGCCAACGTATCCTTGCCCACATGGGAAAATGATAAGATACACCACGTGGGTCGACGTGCAGGTCAGGACATGTTTTAATTTGAAGGTGAAATCTTTGGATGGATGCTTGAAGGATGAACCAGTGACCATATGCTTACAGGTGGTACATCCCAGGCATTTGTAGCAGCCTGGTGGCTTGGAAAGGAAATGTGCCGTTGAAGAACTGGAAAAGCCCGTGATATCGGCACGCACTATAGTATCCTTGATGTTTCTGGCCCTCATGAAACAATTCATTGGCCTTTTGTTTTTGAAACAAACAAGTTTCTCATCTGAGGCCACTATGGGCCATAGTGCACGAGTGGCCCGCTGGATCACCGGACTGGAGGTGCTAAATTGGCTTTTCCAAGGTATGATGTTGTCCTTTTTTCTTTCAGATGGATGCAGCAACTCGTTCCTATCCATTCCCATGACTTCCTGCTTGTGCTTTATCAGATCATCCTTATTATATCCTCTATTGAGGAATTTGTTGATTACTTTGTCTAATTGGGCTTCTAGGGTATCCCGGGTGCTGTGGATCCTAGCTGCTCGAATCAATTGGGAACGAGGCAACCCTTTGATAAGAGGTTTGGGGTGGTGGCTGCTTGCCAATAATGTGGTATTTTTGTCTGTGGGCTTAGTATATACCGTAGTGCTGGTGCTGTTGTTTCTGATTGAGACCTGCACATCCAAGTAGTTGATAGTAGAGGCATCACATTGATAGGTAAACCACCTGATGTGGGTTGCCGCTTGGTTGATGTCTTCCATCATTCTGGTAAACTCCTCCTTGCTGCCCGTCCATAGCATGAAGACGTCATTGATGTAACGACAATATGCTAATATGTGCTGAAAGTATGTTTGATTAGAAAAGAAGATTTGCGTTCTTCTTGAAACATATAGGTGTTGGCGTAAGACGGGGCCACATTGCTGCCCATGGCACAGCCTGTTTGTTGAAGGTAGAATTTGCCGTCGAATAGGAAGTAGTTCCTCTTCAGTGTTAGTTATAATAAATGCACAAACAGGTCTCTATCCACATCTTGCATGTCATTCTGAACTAAAAAGTCCTGCATGGCTGCCAAGCCCCCCTCGTGCGGGATACTGGTGTAGAGGTTGCAGATGTCCATGACACAAAGCAGGGTACCAGTAGATTGAGAAAGTCTGTAGTATCTTTGATATATGATTGTTGCTTGGTGACCAGTGGTTGAAGAATACTGTCCAGAAACTGAGATATAGGTTGGTATAATGAAGATCTGGCTGAAATGATGGGCCTACCTGGTGGCCTATGGATGTCCTTGCGGATCTTCGGGACGGTGAAGAAAACTGGTGTAACCGGGTGCTCTTGTTTCAAAATCTGATGCATTTTCTGAGAAATGTGCTTGTCGTCCAGGGCTTTGTCAAGGATCGAATCCAATTCCCTTTTATAGCCTACAGTTGGATCCACGGCTAATTCCTTGTATGTTTGAACATCTGCAAGTTGCCTGAGAGCCTCCGTGCGGTAATCTTCAAGGTTCTGGATCACCAGGCCACCCCCCTTGTCGGCTGGGCGAAAGATGACATCTCTGGCATTGCCTAATTCCCGTAGGGCACTCCTTTCTGCCCTGGTTAGGTTGTCGTGTTGCTTCACAGAGGTGGCATTGTAGCTGTCACAACTGAGGGCCTGAGCTGACGGGAGGCAGCCTCAGTTGTAGGGGCTGAGATGTACCGGAACCTGGGAGGTTGTATCAGACCCCTGGACATGTAAGTAACATGAATAATAACTGCCCGAAGGCGTGACCACGACAACTTGGATAAAAGTCAATGATGTTTATTATGACAACTCCGCAACACAGCAGCAGTAAAAGAAAACGTAAAAGTCAGCAAAGAATAAATACAGTTCCTGGGTACTACAGGATGGCAGGAGCCACAGGGCACTGGTAGTGTGAGATAGTTCTTATGATCTTCTAGATGGAAAGTCCTTACCAGGCCCGACTGTAGCAATGGAGATAACCCAGGATTGTGCCAGCTGGTGTTCCAGGAAAAGCTGGGTTGCTGAAGATAAAACAGCTGCTGTGGATACTGGCTGGAACCAGACTGTTGTTAGCACGGAGTGGATACTGGCTGGAACCAGTCAAATAATAAATGAACTTGGGAGCGATGAAATATGAACTGAAATGTAGAACTTGAGAGCGGAGAAATAATAATACCGGTGGAGAGTGGTAAAGTGTAGAAAGGACACCGGCCCTTTAAGGGAAGCTGTACTCTGCTGGAAGCTGAGCTGGAAGCAGGTAATGTTGTAGCTGGAAACAGATGAATCCACAATGGATTGGAGAGTCAGGCTACACCGCAGGTGGAATGCTGGTGCGGGTCTCTATGGTGGAAGTCTTGAGACAGGAGCTGGAACCTGGAAGACAATCACAGGAGAGAGACAAACAGGAACTAGGTTTGACAACCAAAGCACTGACGCCTTCCTTGCTCAGGCACAGTGTATTTATACCTGCAGCAAGGAAGGGATTGGCTTGGCAATTATGCAGATTAAAAATACTGACAACAGATTGGAGGAAATGATCAGCTGACAGAATCCAAGATGGCTGCGCCCATGCAGACACTTGGAGGGAAGTTTGGTTTGTAATCCATGTGGTAATGAAAACAGTAATGGCGGCGCCGGCCACTGGAGACAGGAGACGCCAGGCTGACAAGTGCACATCCAACCACGCGGACACAGCGGAGGCCGCGGCTGACGTAATCGCCACTCTGACACTCTGCATGCAGAAGCTCAGGGACGGCGGCGGAGGCCGCGGGAGACGCCATGCCAGATGTAATAAGGCGTTACTGTGACAGCGTCTCAGAGAGACAGGAGAGGATGCAGGAATGTGAACATTAGGATAACAGATGGGATCCGGTCCTGGAGCGCTGAGCCAGCCTTAGGAGGCATCTGATGGGTAAGAAATGGCGTCCAGATACCCGGATCGTGACAGCACCCCCCCCTTTAGGAGTGGCCCCAGGACACTTCTTTGGCTTTTGAGGAAACTTGGAATGGAATCTCCGGACCAAGGCAGGAGCATGGACATCAGAAGCATTGGTCCATGAACGTTCCTCAGGGCCGTAACCCTTCCAGTCAATAAGATACTGTAGTTGACCGTAACGGTGACGTGAGTCCAGGATCTTGGCCACTTCATACTCAACGCCTCGTTGAGTTTGGACTTTCGGAGTTGGAGGAAGTGAGGAATGAAACCGATTCAAGATCAGCGGTTTCAACAGGGAAACATGGAATGTCCTGGGTATTTTTAAGAAGGGAGGCAACTGAAGTCTGTAAGCAACAGGATTGATGACTTGTTCAATCTTGAAAGGACCGATATAACGAGGTGCAAACTACATACTGGGAACTCTTAACCTCAAATTCTTCGTGGATAACCATACCCGATCACCCACCTTGAGAGCAGAAACTGCTCGACGCTTCTTATCCGCAAACTTCTTGTACCTGAACGATGCCTTGAGCAGAGCTGATCGTACGCTCTTCCAGATATTGGCAAACTGATGCAAGGTGATATCCACTGCGGGAACAGAAGTTGCTGGAAGCGGTTGGAACTCAGGGACTTTAGGGTGGAATCCAAAGTTAGTGAAGAATGGTGTTGAAGCAGATGAAGAATGATACTGGTTGTTATGACAGAACTCGGCCCAGGGAAGTAATTGAACCCAGTCATCTTGAGAGGAGGACACATAGATGCGGAGGAAGGCCTCCAAGTCCTGATTCACCCTCTCGGTTTGACCATTGGTCTGAGGATGGTAAGCCGTGGAAAACTTTAGCTTGACTTGAAGGACTTGACATAAACTTCGCCAGAATTTGGCTGTGAATTGAACTCCTCGATCTGAGATAATTTCTTCAGGAAGACCGTGGAGTCGGAAGATCTCTTGTATGAATACTTGAGCCAACTTGGAAGCTGACGGAAGACCGGTGAGAGGAATGAAGTGTGCCATCTTGGTGAACCGGTCAACTACCACCCAGATGGTATTGAACTTGTTGCACATGGGTAAGTCTGTAATGAAATCCATCGACAAGTGGGTCCATGGTCGACGGGGAACGGATAGTGGAACCAGTTGCCCCGCAGGCGACTGGCGGAATACTTTATGTTGGGCACACTTTGGGCAAGATGCAATAAACTCCAAGACGTCCTTTTTCAGAGTTGGCCACCAATAGGAACTAGAGATAAACTCCAGGGTTTTTTGGATACCTGTATGTCCGGCAAAACGGGAAGCATGGGCCCAATGCATGAGCTTCTTCCTTAGCATCGGCTTCACAAAACTTTTCCCTGATGGGGGCATAGAGTCCATCCCTACCGTGGAGAATGCCAACGGATTTATAATAGGATGCTTGTCTGAAGACTCTGACTCATTTTCTTGCTCCCATGAGCGGGAAAGGGCATCGGCCTTGCGATTCTGAGAGCCCGGACAGAACTGGAGTTTAAAGTCGAACCTGGAAAAGAAAAGTGCCCATCTGGCCTGACGAGGGTTGAGACATTGTGCGCCCTTCAGGTATAAAAGGTTCTTGTGGTCTGTAAGTATGGTGATTGAATGAGAAGCTCCCTCCAACAGATACCTCCACTCTTCTAGAGCGAGCTTGATGGCTAGCAACTCCTGGTCGCCAATGGCATAGTTGCGCTCAGCTGGGGAGAACTTCCGGGAGAAGAAACTGCAAGGGTGTAAATGGCCATCTTTAGCCCTCTGAGATAACACCGCTCCTACTCCAACGGAGGAGGCATCCACCTCTAAGATGAAAGGAGAGTCGATGTCAGGCTGTTTCAGAACAGGCGCAGAGATGAACCTTTGTTTTAAAAGATGAAATGCTTGCATGGCTTCTTCAGACCACTTGGACGGGTTAGCACCCTTCTTAGTGAAAGCAGTAATAGGCGCCACAATGGTGGAAAAGTCTCGTATAAACTTTCGGTAATAGTTGGCGAACCCTAAGAACCTCTGGACCCCTTTGAGGGTTAAGGGTACCGGCCAATTTTGGATTGCTTGTAGTTTCTCAGGATCCATCTCTAGTCCGGAACCGGACACAATGTACCCTATAAACGGAATGGACTTGACTTCAAAGACGCATTTTTCTAATTTGCAATAGAGATGATTGACACGGAGACGGGACAGAACCTCTTTAACCCAAAAACGATGTTCCTCTAAATCGTTGGCAAAAATGAGGATATCGTCTAGATAGACCACGACATGACGGTATAGAATGTCTCTGAAGATCTCATTGACAAAATGCTGGAAGACAGCTGGAGCATTGCTCAATCCGAAGGGCATGACGAGGTACTCATAATGTCCGTCACGGGTGTTAAAGGCGGTCTTCCACTCGTCACCCTCACGGATCCGGATGAGATTGTATGCACCTCGCAAGTCCAGCTTTGTAAAGATGGTAGCTCCGCTAACTCTGTCAAAGAGCTCAGTAATCAGGGGTAAAGGATAACGGTTCTTGATGGTAATGTCGTTCAAACCTCTGTAGTCGATGCACGGCCGCAGACCACCATCTTTCTTTTTTACAAAAAAGAAGCCTGCGCCAGCTGGAGAAGAAGAAGGTCGAATGAACCCCTTTGCTAGGTTCTCTTTAATATATTCCTCCATAGAATGCGTCTCAGGCAGAGACAACGGATAAGTTCGGCCTCGAGGTGGAACCTTCCCTGGAACGAGATCAATCGGACAGTCCCATTCTCTATGAGGAGGAAGGATATCAGCAGAAGCTTTACTGAACACATCCGTGAAATCTTGATATGGAGGAGGTGGAACATCAGACGACCTGGGGGAGGAAGAACAGACAGGCAATACTTTAAACAAACATGTCTCAGCACAGGAGGAACCCCATGCCAGGATTTGCGTAGTCGTCCAATCAATTGTAGGATTGTGAAGACGGAGCCATGGAAGGCCCAGGACCACAGGATGTGTGGCTCTTGGAATCACTAAAAAAGAAATAAGTTCGGAATGAAGAACTCCCACTCTCAGACGAACTGGTAGAGTCCTTAAAGAAATAACTGCATCAAAAATTTTGCTGCCATCCACGGCAGTTAAAGAAATGGACGAAGGAAGTCTCTCGGTGGGTAGGGACCACCGTTTAACATAGGCTTCGGTAATAAAGTTCCCAGCTGCTCCGGAATCAAGGAGGGCAATGACGTTCCGATAACTTTGAGCAACTTGAAGCGAGACTGGGAGATTACAATCTTGTGGAGATGGAGAGGAGATCATTACTCCTAGCCGGCCCTCTCCTTGGCGAGCTAGGATTTGGAGTTTCCCGGACGTTTGGGACAGGCATTAATGGTGTGAGACGGAGCTGCACAATAGAGACAGAGAAACTCGGAGAGGCGTCTTCGGCGCTCAGCAGGAGTTAAACGGGAACGGCCAAGTTGCATGGGCTCATCTTTAGATGGTGACAGTTGACGAGGAGGAGGAGCAGAAGATTTTGGAGCAGATGATCTTCCACGCTCAGTTGCTCTCTCTCTGAAACGTAAATCAACTTTCGTGCAGAGTGAGATTAGCTCATCTAACTTAGAAGGTAAGTCTCTGGTAGCTAACTCATCTTTAATACGCTCAGATAAGCCATGCCAGAATGCAGCATACAGGGCCTCGTCGTTCCATGCCAGTTCGGATGCCAGGATCTGGAACTGTATCAGATATTGTCCTACAGTACGTGACCCCTGGCGTAAACGGAGAATCTCGGATGAAGCTGAGGTTACCCGGCCTGGCTCGTCGAAGATGCGCCTGAATGTTGACACGAAGGCAGTGTAGGAAGATAGCAGGGTGTCGGACCTCTCCCATAACGGTGATGCCCAATCAAGGGCTGAGCCACTGAGAAGAGAAATAATGTAGGCAATTTTTGTACGGTCACTGGGAAAATTGCCAGGTTGTAGCTCAAACTGAATCTCACACTGGTTGAGAAATCCCCTGCAAAATCTTGGAGATCCGTCAAATTTTGCTGGCGTTGGAAGATGAAGACGTGGAGCAGAAATGGGTAAGGTGGGTGGGGTTATAGCTGGAGTCACTGTGGTTGACGCACCAGACGCGCCTGATCCACGGAGAGTTGTCTGAATCCCATCCAGCCGAGTAGAGAGATCCTGGAGACAGCGGATGATGTGGCCCTGTGCAGCCTCCTGATGTTCTAGTCGGGCTGCCAGTTCTTGCATCGGCCTGGCCGCTTGATCCTGGTCTCCGGCTGGATTCATTAGGTCAGTGCTTACTGTCACAACTGAGGGCCTGAGCTGACGGGAGGCAGCCTCAGTTGTAGGGGCTGAGATGTACCGGAACCTGGGAGGTTGTATCAGACCCCTGGACATGTAAGTAACATGAATAATAACTGCCCGAAGGCGTGACCACGACAACTTGGATAAAAGTCAATGATGTTTATTATGACAACTCCGCAACACAGCAGCAGTAAAAGAAAACGTAAAAGTCAGCAAAGAATAAATACAGTTCCTGGGTACTACAGGATGGCAGGAGCCACAGGGCACTGGTAGTGTGAGATAGTTCTTATGATCTTCTAGATGGAAAGTCCTTACCAGGCCCGACTGTAGCAATGGAGATAACCCAGGATTGTGCCAGCTGGTGTTCCAGGAGAAGCTGGGTTGCTGAAGATAAAACAGCTGCTGTGGATACTGGCTGGAACCAGACTGTTGTTAGCACGGAGTGGATACTGGCTGGAACCAGTCAAATAATAAATGAACTTGGGAGCGATGAAATATGAACTGAAATGTAGAACTTGAGAGCGGAGAAATAATAATACCGGTGGAGAGTGGTAAAGTGTAGAAAGGACACCGGCCCTTTAAGGGAAGCTGTACTCTGCTGGAAGCTGAGCTGGAAGCAGGTAATGTTGTAGCTGGAAACAGATGAATCCACAATGGATTGGAGAGTCAGGCTACACCGCAGGTGGAATGCTGGTGCGGGTCTCTATGGTGGAAGTCTCGAGACAGGAGCTGGAACCTGGAAGACAATCACAGGAGAGAGACAAACAGGAACTAGGTTTGACAACCAAAGCACTGACGCCTTCCTTGCTCAGGCACAGTGTATTTATACCTGCAGCAAGGAAGGGATTGGCTTGGCAATTATGCAGATTAAAAATACTGACAACAGATTGGAGGAAATGATCAGCTGACAGAATCCAAGATGGCTGCGCCCATGCAGACACTTGGAGGGAAGTTTGGTTTGTAATCCATGTGGTAATGAAAACAGTAATGGCGGCGCCGGCCACTGGAGACAGGAGACGCCAGGCTGACAAGTGCACATCCAACCACGCGGACACAGCGGAGGCCGCGGCTGACGTAATCGCCACTCTGACACTCTGCATGCAGAAGCTCAGGGACGGCGGCGGAGGCCGCGGGAGACGCCATGCCAGATGTAATAAGGCGTTACTGTGACAGCGTCTCAGAGAGACAGGAGAGGATGCAGGAATGTGAACATTAGGATAACAGATGGGATCCGGTCCTGGAGCGCTGAGCCAGCCTTAGGAGGCATCTGATGGGTAAGAAATGGCGTCCAGATACCCGGATCGTGACAGTAGCGCTGTACCAAACTGTCCAGTAGACGGGAAAACGTTTTGAGGGAGGGGTTGGTGGATTGAGGATCAAACCTTGATGTGGTGCGCTGTTTGACAAATTTGTCAAAAATAGACGAAGGAGGGTGTTCTGATTGTTGATGTTGGAAATACTCCTGAAGGCGGAGCTTGCGTGAGAAACGGTGTAAGTCCGTTTTCCAGGTGAATTCGTCATGTCTATTAGTGGGGACATATGACAAGCCCTTATTCAATACTGCCATTTCTGTTGGACTGAAGACCCTGTCCGAAAGATTGAATATTAGGTCTTCCGTTTGTTGGAGGTGTTTCTGTTGCCTCTTGTTTTGGCCCCCCCTGCGGGAGGGCGTCCTCTTGGACTGGGGTCTCTTATGATGGCGGAAGCCCCGCCTAAAGGGGTCCCACTTTGTACCGAGGGTTCCTCCAGTTCTGTAGCTGGAAACTCACTATCACTGTTGGACGAAGGAGCCGAGTAGGTGGAATCGTCCCTACGTCTCCGCCAATTTCTTCTGTAGGTAAATTTGGACTTCTCCCCTCTGTTCGTGTCTCCCCCCATGAGCCAGCGGTACACTTTGTTTTCCTCATAGTCCATTTTAACTATGAGGTGCTTGTTTCTCTTGAACCTAATGAGCTCTCTTTTATATTGGTCAATTTGAGTCTGTAACTTCAGAATCCAATCCTGTGTGGTATTCTCCTGTAGGGTTTTCAGGCATTGTTTCTCAAATGTAACTATTTTTTCTCTAGTTGTTTTTAACTCGCGTCCAACCTCCTCTATCACTAGTAAAATTAAGTCCATGCTGCACTTGTTGAGGATGGCCGTCCATTTGCGGCAAAAGTCCGGGTTGTATCTGCCTAGCGTGGGCACATTTCTTATTCTAAAACCTCGTGGGATCATCTGTTCGCGATGATAATCAGACACGGAGATGCCATGCATGAGGAAATCCGTTTCCTTTTTTCTTAAACGGAGTAATTGATGGAAGATATCCTGAGCTTCCAAATGAGTGTCAATTAAAGGCAGACTCTCCTTGAAATGTAACCTCTCGGCATCTTCCGTGTTAAAGCTGAACGTGTCCCCTTTAATAGCGGTAAAGTTGTGACAGCCAGCTTGATTGTCGTCCCCTGAGGCTTGTAGCTTATCCATGCTGTGCTAGACGTGTGTCTGTGCTTGGGGATAGTGCAAACCAGTGTGAAGTATCCAGTGGTGCTAGAAATCACCGCCTTGCTAATAGATGGTCTTAGACATAATGAACTGATGAAACAATGAAAATGGTAGGTGCCTGAGCTCGGGTGAGCAGCAGGAGACAGTCCTGGAGCCCGTGCTATACAAAACAAAAAATGCCCGGCACTCTGATGTGCTTTGTAAATCCGGGTGCCCTCCGCAGGTGCATCAAAATAGTAAAAAAAGGCAGTGGCACTCCGGCGTTGAATGAATCAAATGTGTATTAGATCAAAGCATTACAAACAATGGTCACGGTAAACCAACGTTTCGGGGTCCTTAAACCCCTTTGTCAAGGCGTGAACAATGTGAGAAACAAACCCTCTTACCTAAATAGCACCCGGTGAGTCCTGCACGTGAGAGGGAGGCGGGCCAGACGCCGTCAGTCGCGGGAGCCGCCGGAAGGCCTC